>NC_138769.1:412017876-412020376 GCF_965119305.1 Pelophylax lessonae
ATGCTAGTCTGAATTTTCCTGTACGACAGAATTCTACTTCAGAAGTGATGTCATGAGTTGGATTGCTTTGTATGTGTTCTTTCATCTCTCAGCATGCCTTGTCTTGCTCTTAAGATTTTTTTCCGTCGAAATCTGTACTAAAGAGACGAAAATTGGACGTTGTATTACAGACAACAAAAATTTTATAGCCAGCAGGTCAGGATTTTGTCAGCCGAAAAGTCGGAGTCGGCTGTCGAAAGCACCATACTAACAATCCGAAAATCGGCAGATCGGTCGTCGGATGAAATTTCCCTTCAGATTTTCTTATCGTGTGTACGGGCCTTAAGGCTAATGCTGGTTTTAAGTCTCTTTATGAAAGGAAAGATTTGTGTGGAACTGTTGTCCTTAACAAAGTGGACTACCAAAAAGAAATGAATAGGATCTTGTGCGATCATGACATTTAGAGAGAACCACCTAGTAACCCCACATATAAGAAAGATCTTGTCAAACTTACTTATTGAACACATTTTAGACAAAAAAGAAAAGGGATATTTGGTGCCATCAGCCCCTAGAATTCCTACAATGTACTTTTTACCTAAAGTACATGAGGGCCCTTTACAACCTCCGGGACGCCCTATTGTAAGCAGGATTGATTCCATCACTTCACGTATTGGACGTTATATAGATTTCTACTTATAGCCCCTTGTTAGACAAACCCCGTTCCTTTCATAAAAATACCATCAGGATTTTGGAAAATTAAGACATCCATGGTAACTATATATGTGGCCTCTTTATATAACTGTGTACCTTTTCTCACCAGTTCAGCATTTTTTATCGTGTGAAGATTCGTTATCACAGGTCCAATGAAGATTTATTTTAGAATTACTAGAATTTGCCACCAAACACAATTACTTTTGGTTTGATGACCGATTCGATCTGCAACAAAAAGGGAGTGGCGATGGGGGCCAAGTTTGCCCCGAGCTTAGCCAACCTATTCATGGCCAAGTGGGAAGAGGATGTCGTCTATGCCCAAAACAGATACAATCTGGTTCTATGGGCCAAGGACATCGATGACAACCTCCTCCTATGGAACGGCAGTATTAAATACTTAGATTCATTTTTCATATTTTTGAACATGAATGATAGAGGCATTTCATTAACATTCAGTAAGGTCCATAAATATTAGGACATCGACACGAATTCTAATCTTTTTGGCTCTATACACCACCGCAGTGGATTTGAAATGAAACAAACAAGATGTGCTTTAACTGCAGACTTTCAGCTTTAATTTAAGGGCATTTACATTCAAATCTGGTGTACGGTGTAGGAATTACAACAGTTTGTATATGTGCCTCCCACTTTTTAAGGGACCAAAAGTAATGTGAAAGATTAACAATCATAAATCAAACTTTCACTTTTTAATACTTGGTTGCAAATCCTTTGCAGTCAATTACAGCATGAAGTCAGGAAGACATAAGACATCCCCAGACGCAACGGTCTTCAGTTTCTGCTTGTTTTTGGGGAATTTTCCCTTCAGTTTTGTCTTCAGCAAGTGAAATGCATGCTCAATCGGATTCAGGTCAGGTGATTGACTTGGCCATTGCATAACATTCCACTTCTTTCCCTCAAAAAACTCTTTGGTTGCTTTCGCAGTATGCTTTGGGTCATTGTCCATCTACACTGTGAAGCGCCATCCAATGAGTTCTGAAGCATTTGGCTGAATATGAGCAGATAATATTGCCAGAAACACTTCAGAATTCATCCTGCTGCTTTTGTCAGCAGTCACATCATCAATAAATACAAGAGAACCAAATCAATTGGCAGCCATATATGCCAATGCCATGACACTACCCCCCACCATGCTTCACTGATGAGGTGGTATGCTTTGGATCATGAGCAGTTCCTTTCCTTCTCCATACTCTTCTCTTCCCATCACTCTGGTAAAAGTTGATCTTGGTCTCATCTGTCCATAGGATGTTGTTCCAGAACTGTGAAGGCTTTTTTAGATGTTGTTTGGCAAACTCTAATCTGGCCTTCCTGGTTTTGAGGCTCACCAATGGTTTACATCTTGTGGTGAACCCTCTGTATTCACTCTGGTGAAGTCTTCTCTTAATTGTTGACTTTGACACACATACACCTACCTCCTGGAGAGTGTTCTTGATCTGGCCAACTGTTGTGAAGGGTGTTTTCTTCACCAGGGAAAGAATTCTTCGGTCATCCACCACAGTTTTCCGTGGTCTTCCAGGTCTTTTGGTGTTGCTGAGCTTACCGGTGCATTCTTTCTTTTTTGAAGGATCTTCCAAACAGTTGATTTGGCCACACCTAATGTTTCTGCCATCTCTCTGATGGGTTTGTTTTGTTTTTTCAGCCTAATGATGGCTTGCTTCACTGGTGACAGCAACAGATTCCAAAAAGCACACGTGAAATGAACTCTGGACCTTTTATCTGTTCCTTGTAAATGGGATAATGAGGGAATAACACACACCTGGCCATGGACCAGCTGAGCAGCCAATTGTTCCCA
>NC_138769.1:412022876-412318396 GCF_965119305.1 Pelophylax lessonae
TAGTAAAAAAAAAAAAAAAAAAAAAAAAAAGAAGGTTTCTTGCAGCTCTCCAATTAATTGTTTAATGGAGCAATAATATTAATATATTTCAAGTTTACATTTTCAGCACCAGTCCATTTTAAAGCTAAACTCCAGGGATAAGAAAAATAGCAATAATACCCGCTTCCCCACCCCCTTCCAAGGAAAGGGTTAAATGTTCAATTTTACCTAAGCTACCAGTGAAAAACAAAAAGACCTTTACTTACCTAATCCCTCGCTCCCACAGGCTGTTTTCATGCAATGCTACTGGCTCCTGCAGCCTCTTCTCTAAGGCACCCTGGCAGGCATCATCAAGTACAATGCAGAGCCAATAGCCCTGCATTGTGCATGAGGACAGCAAACGACCTGCCACAACTGAA
Organism: Pelophylax lessonae; assembly: GCF_965119305.1. Lineage (NCBI taxonomy): Eukaryota > Metazoa > Chordata > Amphibia > Anura > Ranidae > Pelophylax > Pelophylax lessonae. The sequence continues at coordinate 412,023,275 of NC_138769.1, forward strand.
ACATCAGGGGGAAGGGAGGAGTGGAGATAAGGCAAGGATAAGTCCTAGGCATAAACAAATATTTAACCCTTTAAATGCAGGGGTAGCCTCAAATGCAAGAGAGGATTTTTCTTTTTCCCCGGAGTTTAGCTTTAAAAATCAACATAACCCAGAATTGCAATTTCAAGTTAGAAAAAGTTTGAATAGACATTGATGGGCTGAATCACCCACCAGGTTTTAACTGTAATGACAATTCCCTGCAGCAAGCAGACGACAGCTTCCCAATTATTGTTTGGAACACACTCAGTGTAGGGATAGCTCATCGCTGAAATTTCAGGAAAATAAAAGGAAGCAAATACATGGTTCAACTGGTTTACAGCCATGCGAAACTGAGCTTTCAGTTCCAGGCAAAGCTGGCCTTTAGGCTACATTCACACCTGAGCGTAGCGTTTTTCGCGCGTTTTTTACCGCGATTTTTGCGGCGTTTTTTACCGCGATTTTACCGCGATTTTTACCGCGATTTTTGTGCAGGCGTTTTTAGATTGAATAGAGATCAATGGAAAACGCCTGTAATCTGCCCAAAAAGAAGCTCATGTACTTTTTTGAGCGTTGGGCGTTTTGTATACAGCGTCAAAACGCTCAGATGTGAACAGGGGCCATTGAAATGAATAGGATTTTTCTTGTTGGGCGTTTTGAGAGCTGATCCTAGAGCAGAAAAACGCCCCAAAAACGCCCCAAAACGCCTACATGTGAACGGAGCCTTAATCACTACTCATCTTTATCTATAGAATACAACAATATAAGAAAAATAAGTAAATTATTTTAAAAAGCATTTTTTTACTTTTTATTAATAAAAATAGGAGGGGTCTTCCTTTACATCATCAAATGTCATTTGCTTTTATCTGCAAGACAATCAGAGAAGGAAGAATCCCACGCACACATCATTTTCACACATAGCAAAATACATTTTTAACTTACCATACATCCAAGCTCATCCAAGAGCCAAAGAAAAACATCCTGAAGATCACTTGAGACCACTATGGAAACCTAAAAAACCATCTGCTTGTGCAGCTGTCTAACTATGTAAAACATGCTTAAATGAAATATCTATTTTCACACAAACCATTTGCTAGAAATCTGGAAGCCTTCCAAAACCGGGATACAATACTGTAAGGTATATATACACAATATATACAATGTATATAACCAAATACTAGCCCTTTGTTACAGCTTATTAAAATCACATTTTAAGCCTGAGAAAACACATAAGCCTCATTCACACAGGACGTTTAAAAAACCGCTGTAAAAATTTGCTTTTCTTCGCGTTTTTGACTAGCGTGTATGGGCGTTTATGCACTTTTTTGGCGTTAGCGTTTTTAGGGTAAAAACACGCCCTATAATGTAAAAGCATCTAAAAATGCCAAAAGGGGCTTAATGCTTGTTACAGCATCTAGCAACGTTTTTTTGGCATTTTTACAGCTCAACAGCCTTTGCTCCTGGACGCACAGGCTGTCATTTTTTTCTACTGCCCAAACGCTTATGCCTCCAAATGCCTCTGCAAGTTTATGTGTGCATGGACACTAACTTAGAGAGGCAAATGTCGAACACCCTGAAGAAAGGTATGCACCAGGGAGTGTGTGGCCAAGGGTCATTGGAAGAAGACCGCCAAAGAGGACACCTGGCCCTTGATGGTACTCAAGACCGATTTCTGTTCAACCCCCCGTTGAAGGAAGGCCAAGATCCGAGCCACGAGAATTAGCAAGGAGGAACCCCAAGAGACTCATACCATGTGATGCAAGTCTTTCACGTACGATGGTAGATTTTCCTATAAGTAGACTTCCTAGCTTTTACAGAATGCAAAGTGTGCTCGTGTTGAATACTCCCAGAGGTGACACATCCCAAATAGTTAACAAGTAGGAAAATTCCCATATTGGTGGGACTTTATGAGCACTCAAATACTACATATAAACAAAATCAATTTTATGTAAGTGTGTGAATATATGTCTTTCTAGGAATTTTTTTGACATTATTGTACCATGCTATCATTGTAAAATGATCTTGTTTAATTAATTATCTGCAGACCACTATCCAAGGTCACCCCTGAAGAAGGAGTAATCATTGTCACTCCGAAACGCGTTGGGTCTTTACCCTGGGGTTATGTGGTCACTATTCGCCTGCTGATGTGATGTATTACGCCAAGCTTGCCATTTTTTAATTTTATGTAATATTTTTTCAATAAATGCCATTTTCATAAAATTGATTTTGTTTATATGTATTTGAGTGCCCATAAAGTCCCACCAATAGGGGAATTTTCCTACTTGTTAGCTTTTACAGCAGGATGGAAGATTGGCCCTTGGGACAGCAGATCCTCCCTGAGAAGAAGCTTCCAAGGTACGTTGGCAACTAGCCACACCCGATCGGCGTATCAGGTCCAGCGCGGCCAGTCAGGGGCCACTAAGATGACCGGAATCCCTTCTGCCTCGATCCTGCGTAGAAGTAGTGGCAGAAGCTTGAGAGGAGAGAAGGCGTAAATCAGAGGATTCTGATCCCACGGAGCCACCAGCGCATCTGTGGCGTCCATAGGATCCAGTGACCAAGCCACAAACCTCTGCACCTTTCTGTTGAGCTGGAGACGCAAACAGATCCACCTCGGGGGTGCCCCACCGGAGACACAACTGATGAAATCCCTCTGGATGAAGAGACCATTCCTCCTGGTCCAACGACTGCCGACTAAGGTAATCTGCCTGTACGGCGGAAAGGGCTGGAACTAAACGTTCTGCCCACCTGAGAATGCCAGCTACCGCCAGAGCAGCCAGGACACTTCTCGTGTCCCCTTGGTGGTTGACATAAGCCACGGCTGTGGCATTGTCTGATTGAGTGCGCACTGAACATCCTTGGAGATGATACGCGGTGACCACCATCCAATACAAGGGGAGGAAAGATTTCCCCTGCTGGAGTGCTAATGAACGAAGCCACCAGATCAGGGATCCAGATACTGGTGAGGGTTCACCTTCATGCTGAAGTGGCCTTGTCCATGGGTCTGAAGAAGCCCGCTCTTGATTTGCCAGACCAAGTTCGCTTGGATTCTCCAGAGGAGGCCACGAAGGGCTTTGATCCCTTGTCAGTCGACCCTGAGGGATGAAAAAAAACTTCATATGAGCCGAGGAGGGTGGCCCACATCTACAGCGAGGGTCCTTGCCCTTAGTAGCCTGCGGAAGAAAAAAGTACTCTTCCCGCCTGTGAGACCTTTAATGATGTCGTCCAGGGTAGCACCAAACAGGCAATCTCCTTGAAAGGGAAGATCAGTCAAGGCCTTTTTAGAAGTCTGATCCGCAATCCAGCATTTGAACCAAAACACACGTTGAAGGACCACTGCTGAAACAGAGAGCCGAGCCACTAGGGGAGCTGCATCCAAAGAGGCATCACAGATAAATTGCAGCCCCTGGACCAGCTGGTCTGCCAGCTCAGCAAAGGCAGGGGGGAGCTACTCTCGCTCTAGATCATGGCGCAAAAGCTTAGCCTATTCTGTTAGTTTATGACACCAGGGCAATGGTGAATATCGGCCTCAGTGCCGAACCAGCCAGGGTGTACATATTGCAGCACACAGCCTCCGCCTTCCTGTCAGCCGAGCACTTAAAGGCCGGGAACTCTTCAACCGGAATCTTGGTTGCCTTGTTTAATCTGGAAACCAGAGGGTCCACCAACGGTGGAACAGTCCACTTAGGAAGGTACTCCCCAGAGGGGTATCGCCTAGAAAATCGCTTAGGGACCCAAGGGGACGCTTTGGTCGTCCCCACTCTTTAGTGACATATCTGTCAAAATAGGAGGGGAAAGGGAACACCTTTGCCGCTCTGGATGGCTTGGGAGAGCTAATGGGAACCTGTACCTCCGTAGCAGCTGCGTCCTCCATCTTTAAGGTCTCACGCACAGATACAAATCAGTGCGTCTTTTCGTGTGTGGTTGCAGAAGTGGAGGAATCCTCCTCACTATCTGAGGATTCATGGCACGTGGTCGCAGACCCAGCATGGTGACCCACGTCTGCAGTGGCCGAATCAGATTCAGGATCTGATGAGACAGGACAGATGAGGCAGGTGAAGGCGCTTTTTACCAGCCCGTTGCCCAAAAGCCACCTCCACCCGGGACACAAACGGACTCCAGGACCGCCCCCAGTGCATAGGTGGATGGTTGAGACCCGGAGGGCCCTGCAGCCTCAGAGAGGAGATCAGGTGGGGAGATGTGCTCCAAAGACTCCATGAGTTACCAGGGGGACCCCACAAAAAAGTGTAAAACACTAAGGAACAACCCCCACGGCTCTGGCAGCACCACCCGGTTGCCAGTCACAGAGCACCAATTGATCCTCAGCAGAGAGGAAGAGGACCCCACCAGACTCATCACCCCACAGAAACCAGGCACCGCAGCCACCAGGAGAATCTGCACTGCACGAGCGGTGATCAGGAAATGAAAGGATCCAGGAGTCAGCACCAGGGGATGTGGAGGGGCTCCCACTGCCGAAGATGCCGCCCAGAAGGCTTCACAGACATGGCCGCCGCTGTTTTCTATGGCAAACCGCTGCAAAATGGTTACCAGACTACACAAACATGGCCAATGTGCATTGCAGCACAAGGCTACAATAAAATGGCGGCACCACAAGGCTCCCAGGGTCCCATGAGGGATCCCTAGGCCTCAAGAACAGGCCCAGGCAGGACGGGGGCCCTGTCAGGTGCCCCCACTGGGTACAGCCCCCCACACAGCCGATTGTCCAGCCGCAGGCGGCACTCCCCCCCTCCCCCATCGCCAGCATAGCGCTCTGCCCCCACACCAGGAGGTGGACCAGACCACTCACACAGCCCCAGCATAAGTGGAGGGGGGGTAGGATGGGGGGGGGGGGAAGAGATGAGGGGGGGTGCCTGATGGCAAGGAGGGAAACCCGGGGATCTGACTGTCCCATGGAGGGGCCCACATCCTCCCTAAAACCCTCCAGGGGGAGATAGCTGCTCACCATACCAGGAACCAGACAGGCACCGCTCCAGACAGAACCCCTCGCTTTTGAAATGGGGGGGGGGGGGCTGTCGGCCAGGAGGAATGCTGTGACTTGGGCCAAGACTAGATTGTATGTGACCTCATGAGACGTTTAACTCACAGGCCAGCCCCCGTCTGGTGGGGCTGTCGCGGCTGACCTAGCACAGAGCTGAGGTCTGTGCTCACTCGCTGGCCAGACTGGGGTGCTGGGGTGACCACTGGTTCTAGATTATCCAGCCAGTCGCCCAGTCTGCCAGTTGATTTTAGATCTCACAGGAAAAAAAACAACAGGAGAAAAAAAAAAATCTAACTAAAAAGAAAAAAAATTGCCAGGGCCAGAGATCCCAGCAAGGAACGCGGTCCTTACTTCTGACTAGGCAGAAAAAAAAAAAAAAACTGAGCACCTATCGCAGAGAGAGGGAGTATACCCCCTGGGACTGTTGTAAACTCCATATTTTGGAGTACAGGACACAGGCAGAGTATTCATAACCACCGGGTTCTAGGCGTGTACCTACCTACAAGCGATTGAACACTAGCAAAGCTTTGGAGTCCTCAGGTTTTGTAGAAAGCAATGCAGTGTAACCAAGAAACAAAAAGTGAGGGCTGCCAGTGTCCAGTACTATACTCCAGGACATGGAATTTACAGGCAGTAAATTTCCTCTAATCTTCATCATACAGTACAGGACACAGATGGAGAATTTATAGATCCTCCGACAACCCCAATGAATGAGAAGGGTGGCCACAACTAGGCAAACAGAACTGTGCCAACACACCCAAGAACAGAAAGGATCTACAGACCCATCTTCAGAGTGCTGCTGTACAAAACCTCATGCATGAAAGCTGTATCCGCAGAAGATGCAATGTCCACTTGGTAGAACTTTGAAATGGCATGAACAGCAGACCAGGCGACGGCCCTACAAAGCTAGGCTACAGAAGTCTGTTGCTGGAAATAGAGTGTAAGTGATAAGACAACTAATTGCTAGAAATCGAGTTATTGTGCACTTTATAGCAGGAAGTCTGCTGCGGGGTCGTGAGGACAGGATACATAGGTAATCCGTCTTTCTTTTTTTTTCCAAAAGAAAGACTTTATTAAACAGATGAAATAAAAAGTACAGAGTCCAGAGTAATTCGTCTTTCTAATCGAAGCTATTGGTTTGAGGTATACTGGTATGGCTTGGACTATGTCCAGGCAACGAAGGGCAATTTCCTTTGGGTATTTTGGAGCAGGGTATAAGAATGGCAGGACTAGGTCTTCATTGAAGAGAAAGACTGATACCAAATTAGGAAGAAGGGATAGTCTTGGGTAGGGTTGCCACCTCATCCCTTTAAAACTGAACACATTTATTACACAGGTTCTGGAGCAAATTTAACGCAGAAAAGGCACTAAGTGAATTTAATTACCACCTTAATCAGCCACAGAACCTGTGTAATTGATATGTGTTCAGTTTTAAAGGGATGAGGTGGCAACCCTAGTCTTGGGTGTAGTATTACCGTGTCATTGTAAAGAATAAAGAGCGCCTCCTTATACAGTTGTATTCAAAATTATTCAACCCCCACTGAAATTGATCGTTTTGGCCAGCTTGACATTGATTTTGATCATTCAGTCATCCTGCTTACAATTAAATCAAAGAGGCAAGTGTAGTACAACATCCTTTTACAGTTATAACAGCTTTTAAACGTGAAGCATAGCTTGACACAAGTGTCTTGCAGCGATCTACGGGTATCTTCGCCCATTCGTCATGGGCAAAAAGCCTCCAGTTCAGTCACATTCTTAGGCTTTTGCACTGCAACTGCTTTCTTTAAGTCCCACCAGAGGTTCTCAATCGGATTTAAGTCTGGTGACTGATGGCCGCTCCAAAATGTTCCAGCCTTTAATCTGCAACCATGCTCTAGTGGACTTGGAGGTATGCTTGGGATCATTGTCCTGTTGAAAGGTCCAACGTCTCCCAAGCCTCAGGTTTGTGACGGACTGCATCACATTGTCATCCAATATCTCCTGGTACTGAAGAGAATTCATGGTACCTTGCACACGCTGAAGCTTCCCTGCACCTGCATTAGCAAAACAGCCCCAAAGCATGATTGACCCCCCGCCATGCTTCACAGTAGGCAAGGTGTTCTTTTCTTCATAGGCCTCCTCCAAACATAGCGTTGATCCATGGGCCCAAACTGTTCTAATTTTGTTTCATCAGTCCACACAACACTATCCCAAAACTTATGTGGTTTGTCCACATGAATTTTGGCATACTGCAGTCGACTCTTCTTATTCTTTGGAGACAGCAAGGGGGTGCACCTGGAAGTTCTGGCATGGAGGCCTTCATTACGCAGTGTACGCCGTATTGTCTGAGCAGAAACTTCAGTACCCACATCTGACAAATCTTTTCTCAGTTCCTCAGCAGTCACACGGGGACTTTTCTCCACTCTACGCTTCAGGTAGCACACAGCAGTCGAAGTCAGCATCTTCTTTCTGCCACGACCAGGTAGCGTTTCAACAGTGCCCTTTGCCTTGAATTTGCGAATGATGCTTCCTATGGTGTCTCTTGGTATGTTTAACATCTTTGCAATCTTCTTATAGCCATTGCCCTTCCTGTGAAGAGTAATCGCCTCGTCTCTTGTCTTCCTGGACCATTCTCTTGACTTCACCATGTTTGTAACCACACCAGTAAATGTCTAGAAGGAGCTGAGTATCACAGTCATTTTAAAGCTGCCTAATTGGTGCTTATTAGGCTTTATTGCTGCTCCCTGACATCCACGGGTGTTTTCAATACCTGATTGAAAACACTTCAATAAACCTCTGTTCTTCAGAGTGGTAGACTTTAAGGGGTTGAATAATTGTGTCAATGAAGAATTCACAAAAGAAACATTTACTACTGTATTACAAAACCAATTGATGTCATTTTAGTTGCATATGGTTCTTTAAGAAGTCCTTGTAGGATTTCATTCTTTATACAATTGCAAATGTACACTAAATTCCCTAAAACCCTTTACAGCATTGGGGGGTTGAATAATTTTGAATACAACTGTAGAAGAGAACCCCCAAATTCAAAAGGCATGTCTGACAGATGTGATAAGGACCAAAAAGGCCACTTTGCAAGAGAGGTCATCTAAGGGGAAAACCATGATGGGTTCAAAAGGGGGGGTTTCTATAGGGCAGAGAGGACCAAGCTAAGGTCCTAAGGAAGCACAGGGTATTGAATGGGGGCCTGATGTAGTATGCACCTTGAATAGAGTTTTTATGAGAGAACAGAGCCAGAGGGTTTTAAAAATATTAGACTGACTTGTAGGTTGTTCTCCCTTGAAGTTTTTTTTTTTTTTTGGAACACTATACCATTTTGCAGTTCACACGTGGGGTGCCTCTTCCGAGACACAGTTTGCTCCCTTTAGGGGTGTCTTGGGTGGGGGCTCCCTACGGTTTTGGGGGCTATCCCCTGCACTTACTAGATAGTGACCACCTTTTGTTCTCTTATAGCACGTAGGTTTGTCTACTTTTCTCATGACTTAACCCTAGATGTTTTAATAGCATTGAGGGCTGGGTATCCACCTGCTACAGTTGACCTCCACTTTTCAACTATTATTTGTTGTAAAATAGCCTTCACTATTGTACCACTTCCATTGTTATTTGTCTTTGTTACTCTCTAATAAAAATCTATTGAAATAAAAAAAAAAAAAATATTAGACTGAAACCTGTCCTTTTAGAGTGTCTAATGCCAAGTTCTGGTCAAGTCCTGATTGTAGGAAGACCAGGATTAAAAGGCACAGAGAAATCTTTGGGATTTAAATATCTGTGTTCACCCCAAGAAAAGAAGGATTTCCAGGTATGATAATAGATATTTTTTGGAAGTGGGCTTTTTTGCTTTTCACAAAATAGGAATGACAACATGAAGTCCAGCTTATAAAAGGCAAAGGGATCTCCAACAGCCATGCTGTTAAAACTAGTGACTGAGAAGAAGGATAGAACAGAGTGCCCAGAGACAGCAGGGTCTGACCTGTTTGGAAGGAACCAGGAGTCCAAGTACAGTATGTCTGTAACAGGTTCTTCTTCTGGGCCAGTTTGGTGCAATGAGAATCACCAGCCTCTTCTTGTGCACTATTTTAAAGGAGAAGAGGTAAAATTTGCACTTTAGTTTTGAAATATGAACCCTGATTGGGTGTACTTGCAGAATGAGAGTTCAGTGTTACAGAGTTCCCCTAATTGCTCTGAGCTTCAGAATGTTGATGATGTGCTTCCACTGATGACATGTTGGGGTAGGAGGGACTGGAACACTCCTCCCCCAGCTTAAAAGGCTCTTACCTGTTATCACCAGTGATAAAGAAGGAAAAGACATGCCTATTGTTAAGGTTGAGCTGGAGATCCACAAAGTTCATGAATTTCTTGCTTGGCTGAACAGGAGCATGGGTAGGTAAAGAGAAAGAGCATGCTTGTTCCAGGTCAAAAAGAGGTGTCGGAGAGGTCTTGCATAAACAGCACAACCTAGAAAGAGGCTATCACCAGGCCTAGAATGCCCATAGAGAATTTCATTGTGGGATCTCTCTTTAGCCTCAATTCTTCCTCTCTGGAAGGAAAACCTTTGCTTGGCATGTGTTCAAGACTAATCCAAGTATTCCAGAAGAAGAGAGGGCCGGAGAGCAGATTCTTGGAAGTGGATCACCCAACTGAAAGCCTGGAGCATGTGAATTGTTCTGTGGATGTTTGCAGACAGCTGGACAGGAGAGGAGTCCTAAGCCAAAAGACAGTGTGACAAACTGGAAATCATTGCTTGAAGACTGCAAAGTGCAGAAAACACTGAGGTGCAGATAGGCATCTTGGATGCCTACAGATGTCAGATTCTCTTGGTCTCATTTTGGCAATAATAAGACCTCACAGATTCCATGCAAAATTTTTTTGGTTAAAGTTATTTTTAGAGGGATTTTGGGTCCAAAATAGGATGCCAGATCACGTGATCCAGCGCAGAGGTGCTGCCCTGTAACAGTAAAACTGTTATAGGGTGGACCCTAAGTGGTCTCAAACTTCCTATCTGCACAATCTTTGAGAGAAGAAACATCTTCAATTAGTACAAGACTGAGATGGCAGGATCAACTAACAGAACAGACCACTTTTTCCAATCTTTTATAGATTGACCAAATTGTCATAGATTACTCATTCTATTTGTTAGTCAAATCTTTTTAGATTTTGCTGGTCTTTTTGTACCCAAAAGGGCATGGCGAGATGAAGGAGAATCAAATGGGACAATGCTGAGGCATTGTGAGCATATCCACATCATCAAGCATATTGCGTGAAGCTGCAATTGCAGTTCCACTAGCACTGCCGCCAGGTCATCTTCATTACCTTCTATGTTTACCTCTTTTAGGCTGGGCATATCAGGCTCAGACTCAGGTAAAGATGGAGAAGCTAGAGAAGGGATCTGACATTTTGGAGCACTGGACACAGATGACTGTAATAAAACCATAAGTTGTCCAAGAAATTGTGACAGTTGAAGAAAGAACTGCCTTTGTCAGGTGAGCCACTTGTCGTGTGCCTGAAATAGAACTACAGTATCTCACAAAAGTACACCCCTCACATTTTTTAAATATTTTATTAAATCTTTTCATGTGGCAACACTAAAGAAATGACACTTTGCTACAAAGTGAAGTAGTGAGTGTACAGCTTGTATAACAGTGTAAATTTGCTGTCCCCCTCAAAATAACTCAACACACAGCCATTAATCTCTAAACTGCAGGCAATAAAAATAAGTAAACCCCTAGGTGGAAATGGCCAACTTGGGCCCAAAGTTTCAATATTCAAGGAGCTGGTGGATGTTAGAGACCTTACGCTCCTCCACCATCCGTTCAAGGATGCCCCACAGATGCTGAATAGGGTTTAGGTCTGGAGACATGCTTGACTAGTCCATCACCTTTACCCTCAGCTTCTTTAGCAAGGCAGTGGTCATATTGGAGGTGTGTTTGGGGGTCATTATGTTGGAATACTGCCCTGCGGCCCAGTCTCCCAAGGGAGGGGATCATGCTCTGCTTCAGTATGTCACAGTACGTTGGCATTCATGGTTCCCTCAATGAACTGTAGCTCCCCAGTGCTGGCAGCACTCATGCAGCCCCAGACCATGACACTCCCACCACCATACTTGACTGTAGGCAAGACACACTTGTCTTTGTACTCCTCACCTGGTTGCCGCGACACACGCTTGACACTATCTAAACCAAAAAGGGTTTATCTTGGTTTCATCAGACCACAGGACATGGTTCCAGTAATCCATGTCCTTAGTCTGCTTGTCTTTGGCAAACTGTTTGCTGGCTTTCTTGTGTGTCATCTTTAGAAGAGGCTTCCTTCTGGGGCGACAACCATGCAGACCAATTTGATGCAGTGTGCGGCAAATGGTCTGAGCACTGACAGGCTGACCCCCCACCCCTTTAACCTCTGCAGCAATGCTGGCAGCACTTTTTCATCTATTTCCCAAAGAGAACCTCTGGATATGATGCTGAGCACATGCACTCAACCTCTTTGGTCGACCATGGCGAGGCCTGTTCTGATTGGAACCTGTCCTGTTTAACTGCTGTATGGTCTTGGCCACCGTGCACAGCTTAGTTTCTTCTTATAGCTTAGGTCATCTTTATATAGAGCAACAATTATTTTTTTCAGATCCTCAGTTCTTTGCCATGAGGTGCCATGTTGAGCTTCCAGGGACCAGTATGAGTGTGAATGCGATAACACCAAATTTAACAAACCTGCTCCCTATTCATAGTTACATAGTCAGTCAGGTTGAAAAAAAGACACAAGTCCATCTGGTTTAACCAAAAAAAACTGTATTGAAAACCCAACCATACAATCCCATATACACAATCCTAAACCAGTTGTTGATCCAGAGGAAGGCTAAAATAAACCCCAGAAAAGCATGATCAATTTGCTACAGCAGGGGAAAAAAATTCCTTCCTGATCCCCCGAGAGGCAATCGGATATTCCCTGGATCAACTATACCTAATAAAAATTTTAATACCCATTTATATTATGTACACCTAGGAAAGAATCCAGACCTTTTTTAAAGCAATCTAGTGAGCTAGCCAGAACCACCTTTGGAGGGAGTCTATTCCACATTTTCACAGCTCTTATGGTGAAGAAACCTTTCCGCATTTGGAGACGGAATCTGTTTTCCTCTAGACGTAAAGAGTGCCCCCTTGTCCTCTGTGCTGACCTTAAAGTGAACAACTCAACACCAAGTTCACTATATGGACTCCTTATGTATTTATACATGTTGATCATATCCCCCCTTAATCTCTTCTTCTCAAGAGAGAATAAATTCAGTTCCTCTAATCTTTTCTCATAGCTGTGGTCCTCCATGCCTCTCATCAGTTTGGTTGCCCTTCTCTGCACTTTCTCCAGTTCCCCCATATCCTTTTTAAGAACTGGTGCCCAAAACTGAACTGCATATTCCAGATGAGGTCTTACTAATGATTTGTACAGGGGCAAATTGATATCTCTCTCTCTGGAGTCCATGCCTCTGTTAATACAAGAAAGCACTTTGCTTGCTTTGGAAACAGCAGCTTGTCATTGCATGCTATTATTACGCTTATGATCTACTAGAACACCCAGATCCTTCTCCGCTATGGATTCCCCCAGTTCTACTCCACCTAGTATGTATGATGCATGCATATTCTTAGCCCCCAAGTGCATAACTTTACATTTATCAACATTAAACCTCATTTGCCACATAGTTGCCCAATGAAACAGTGCATTGAGGTCACACTTAAGACCTTGTAACACTAACAAGTCACATGACCCCGGGGAGGGAATATGCCTAATTGGGCCCGATTTTGGACAATTCACTTAGGGGTGTACTCACTTTTGTTGCCAGCGGTTTAGACATTAAATATGTGGAGTTATTTTGAGGAGACAGCAAATTTACACTGTTATACAATCTGTACACTCACTACTTTACAAAGTGTCATTTCTATAGTGTTGACACATGAAAAGATATAATAAAATATTTACAAAATTGTGAGGGGTGTACACACTTTTGTCAGATATTGTACAGGTCCCTCAATAAATTAGCATATTGTGATAAAGTTCATTATTTTCTGTAATGTACTGATAAACATTAGACTTTCATATATTTTAGATTCATTACACACAACTGAAGTAGTGCAAGCCTTTTATTGTTTTAATATTGATGATTTTGGCATACAGCTCATGAAAACCCAAATTTCCTATCTCAAAAAATTAGCATATTTCATCCGACCAATAAAAGAAAAGTGTTTTTAATACAAAAAAAGTCAACCTTCAAAAAATTATGTTCAGTTATGCACTGAATACTTGGTTGGGAATCCTTTTGCAGAAATCACTGCTTCAATGCGGCGTGGCATGGAGGCAATCAGCCTGTGGCACTGCTGAGGTGTTATGGAGGCCCAGGATGCTTCGATAGCGGTCTTGAGCTCATCCAGAGTGTTGGGTCTTGTGTCTCTCAACTTTCTCTTCACAACATCCCACAGATTCTCTATGGGGTTCAGGTCAGGAGAGTTGGCAGGCCAATTGAGCACAGTAATACCATGGTCAGTAAACCATTTACCAGTGGTTTTGGCACTGTGAGCAGGTGCCAGGTCGTGCTGAAAAATGAAATCATCTCCATAAAGCTTTTCAGCAGATGGAAGCATGAAGTGCTCCAAAATCTCCTGATAGCTAGCTGCATTGACCTTGCCCTTGATAAAACACAGTGGACCAACACCAGTAGCTGACATGGCACCCCCAGACCATCACTGACTGTGGGTACTTGACACTGGACTTCAGGCATGTTGGCATTCCCCTCTCCCCAGTCTTCCTCCAGACTCTGGCACCTTGATTTCCGAATGACATGCAAAATTTGCTTTCATCCAAAAAAAGTACTTTGGACCACTGAGCAACAGTCCAGTGCTGCTTCTCTGTAGCCCAGGTCAGGCGCTTCTGCCGCAGTTTCTGGTTCAAAAGTGGCTTGACCTGGGGAATGCGGCACCTGTAGCCCATTTCCTGGACACGCCTGTACACGGTGGCTCTAGATGTTTCTACTCCAGACTCAGTCCACTGCTTCCGCAGGTCCCCCAAGGTCTGGAATCGGTCCTTCTCCACAATCTTCCTCAGGGTCCGGTCACCTCTTCTCATTGTGCAGCGTTTTCTGCCACACTTTTTCCTTCCCACAGACTTCCCACTGAGGTGCCTTGATACAGCACTCTGGGAACAGCCTATTCATTCAGAAATGTCTTTCTGTGTCTTACCCTCTTGCTTGAGGGTGTCAATGATGGCCTTCTGGACAGCAGTCAGGTCGGCAGTCTTACCCATGATTGCAGTTTTGAGTAATGAACCAGGCTGGGAGTTTTTAAAAGCCTCAGGAATCTTTTGCAGGTGTTTAGAGTTAATTAGTTAATTCAGATGATTAGGTTAATAGCTCGTTTAGAGAACCTTTTCATGATATGCTAATTTTTTGAGATAGGAATTTTGGTTTTTCATGAGCTGTATGCCAAAATCATCAATATTAAAACAATAAAAGGCTTGCACTACTTCAGTTGTGTGTAATGAATCTAAAATATATGAAAGTCTAATGTTTATCAGTACATTACAGAAAATAATGAACTTTATCACAATATGCTAATTTTTTTAGAGGGACCTGTATATCCGGATGTAGAGGCCAAAAATCAGGTCCTGCTCCGGGGCAAGTGGAGCATAGCCACTCTGAGGCTGAGTGTTGTGCAGGCATTCAGCAGCACAAAAGTTTGCCTGAGTATCTGCCATAGCTCCCTTTTACCTGCTTTCCTCCATAGCCACAGGTGAGGGCATTCCCCTGTGGGGTTCCCATGGAGTGGGGTGCAGAATGTAGGGTAAGCATGTCTGGAAGGAGTACACAGCAACCCAGGTGTACACCATCCTGTAGCGAAGTCCCTATGGCAAAAGGGCAGGAGGAAGCGCCTGAGCACCTTATAAGGGCTCTAGATGGAAGTGGTAGTAAAGTGTGTGCACTGTGGTGTGATTTAACATCTGGTCATCCACCTGAGGGTAAGCTCTGGGTCATTGAGTTTTAGCTCCAAGTTTGAGAAATGTACACTGTAAATGGCTATACATCTGATGCCAGGGTTGTGTATAGGCACCCACATCCCTAGGATCAATAAATAAGAAAACAGAGTTTCTTTTAGTTATGGGACTTTGAAGGTGCAACAAATTGTACCAAAATAGGCTCTACTGTTAAAATCCAACTTTTATTATAAAACAGTTAAAACAAGTGCGATTTGAACATACATTTAACAGGTACAGGGCCTTGAAAAAGTATTCATACCCCTTGAAATTTTCCACATTTTGTCATGTTACAACCAAAACCGTAAATGTATTTTATTGGGATTTTATGTGATATACCAACACAAAGTAGCACATTGTTGTGAATTGGAAGGAAAAGGATAAATGGTTTTCAGATTTTTTCCAAATAAATATGTGAAAAGTGTGGCGTTCATTTGTATTCAGCCCCCCTGAGTTAATACTTTGCGGAATTACCTTTTGCTGCAATTACAGCTGCAAGTCTTTTTGGGTATGTCTCCACCAGGTCTGCACATCTAGAGAGTGAATGTTTTGCCCATTCTTCGTCGCAAAATAGCTCAAGCTCTGCCAGGTTGGATTTTTTTGCAGACTAAGAGGTTTTCTTCTATGATTGCCCTGTATTTGGCTCCATTCATCTCCCTATTAACTCTGACCAGCTTCCCTGCTGAAGAAAAGCATCCCCACAACATGATGCTGCCACAACCATTTTTCATGGTGGGGATGTTGTGTTCGGAGTGATGTGCAGTGTTAGTTTTCCGCCATATATAGCATTTTGCTTTTTAGACCAAAAAGTTCAATTTTGGTCTCATCCGACTAGAGCACCTTCTTCCAAGTTTACAGTGTCTCCACATGGCTTCATGCAAACTGCAAATGGGACTTCTTATGGCTTTCTTTCAACAATGGCTTTATTCTTGCCACTCTTCAATAAATGCCAGAATTGTGGAGTGCACGGCTACTAGTTGTCCTGGGGACAGATTCTCCCACCAGAGCTGAAGATCTCTGCAGCTCCTAAGAGTTACAACGAGCCTCTTGGCTGCTTCTCATATTAATGCTCTCCTTGCCCTGCCTGTCAGTTTAGGTGGAGGGCCATGTCTTGGTAGGTTTGCAGTTGTGCCATACTTTTCCATTTTTGGATGATGGATTGAACAATGCTCTGCGAGACGTTCAAAGCTTGGGATTTTTTTTTTTTATAACCTAACCCTTTTTTAAACTTCTCCACAACTTTAGCCCTAACCTGTCTGGTGTGTTCCTTGGCCTTCATGATGCGGTTTGTCCACTAAGGTTCTTTAACAAACTTCTAAGGGCTTCACAGAACAGTTGTATCTATACTGAGATTAAATTACACACAGGTGGACTCTATGTACTAATGAGGTGACTTCTGAAGGCAATTGGTTCAACTAGATTTTAGTTAGGGGTATCAGAGTAAAGGGGGCTGAATACAAATGCATGCCACACTTTTCTGATATTTATTTGTAAACATTTTTGAAAAGCATTTATCATTTTCCTTCCACTTCACAATTATGTGCCACTTTGTGTTGGTCTATCACATGAAATCTCAATAAAACACATTTATGTTTTTGGTTGTAACATGACAAAATGTGGAAAATTTCAAGGGGTATGAATACTTTTTTAAAGCACTGTATATTACATAATCTGGATAAAAATGCATTTCCTTGTGCTTCACAGTCAATTACTATGTATTCCCCTCCATTCAATAGTAAGGCTGCCAGATAGATATTAGGGTCCAATAAAATTAGTGGGTGGGCTATATTCCTTAATGCAAACTTCCCTCTATGAAATGATTATGTATGATATTTTTCGAATAAGGTTCCACCCTGGGGAGACACTGCAATCATTACGACACGATTCGTAGATATCCACCCCTCCCCCCCCCCCCTCCTCAGGTCCTGTTGTACTGTAAGATGCAGTCAGAATACATTTTGACCAATTGCTACTTATATAAACTAACTTTTTCACATATTTCTTTAAATACCTCAAGCTAAAATAGGAGGTAATCCCAGACTGGGATCGTGTTCCTGGGGACCACTATCCATACCAAACCTCAAAAAGACATTAGAAACAACCTCCTGGGCTTGAGTGGGGTGCCCAGTAATCAAACGACTCTTATTATTACGGTTTCACTTTTAATCCCAAAAGGTAAGCTCCTCGCCTTGCTGCCCTCCAAGAACCAGGGAAGTCCCATTACGCTAGATTGTAAACACAGACAAAGAGGGTGTACCATCCTAGTGCATCACGTTTATACAACATTTTTTGATAATAAAAGAGCAAATGTTATACTCACAAACCCATATAGGTACATGCTCATCAATAGAAAACCAAGGAACAGAAAAGCCCGGGACCACTGCACATACTACCAATCACAGGTGGGAGCCACAGTCTAATTTAAATCTTGCATGGCTCCCATCTGTGATTGGTAGTTTATGCAGCGGGTCCTGGCATTTATATTCCTTGGTTTTCTATCGACGAGCATGTGCACACCAATTGTCCCCCTGATAGGAAGACAAGCTGAGAAAAAAAGGAATAGATTACTGTTCTATTACATAGGACTATTCCCAAAGTGGGGATATGGGGGAGAAAATCTTTTGTTTTCTACAGATCCAGATTACCTACCAAAATGTAGAATAGAGGGTAATATGTTATAATTGACTGTGAAACACATGAGAATACGTTTTATGTATCCATATTATGTAATATACCTGTAATATGTACGGTACCAAGTCCAAATTGCACATTTTAATTGTTTTATAAAGTCCCATAACTAGAAGAAAACAGTGTTTATATCTACACTGTAAACTGAATACATCCCAATAATTGGGCCAATTTTTACGAGAACCTGTCAGAGATACAGGGTGACCCGGTCATTACTGTCCAGGCTGCTGAACTCTACATAAAATCCAGGCTTCGCCTGTCAGAGTGGGCATACCCCTGAGGGGGTCTTCAAGGTCTGGGTTCCATAAGGATGGACCATGGACCTGGAACTGTATAGTACCCTGCAACTGACTACAAAATACAAATGTTGCACAAAGTTCCTGAGTGCCTGTGCAGGATCCAGTGCCTGAGCAACATTACACGCTGTTCCCCACGACTCCCAATCTTTTACCAAGCTTGCACCGATCCGGAAGCACTGCTTCTATTGTGGTATTAGAGGACAGTGAAATAGTTGACTGAAGAATCTGAAGATAAAACAATAAACTTGTTAAGCTAAGAGTGATTTCTCCAAAAGGGAGAAGAGGTCCATCACCTTAGGACACAAAAAACCGAGGACTCATGAAGCAGGGTACGGGTACAGGGGAGGCACCAAGGGGGCATGTCCTCAAAAGCTTTGCCAGTGTCGGCACCTGAAAGTACAAGCTTATAAACACAGGGTCTGTGAATAATCAGCCTGCACTGTACAACTAAGATATATCTTTATTGCCCAAATTTTTGCACTTCGCAAGCATCTTGCTATTCCCTCTTTTCCACTTTGGGTACTTGAAGTGTTACAGTTTCAGATTCTACAGTTTATATAGTAAGGCTCTTTCCATCGGGTTGCAAAGTTGTATTCTTACAGAACTAAAATACATGGCAGTCTGGGCCTGCTAATGTTACATAAGTATTAACAAGAGGCACAACTAGCCCAAATGGCACTGTGGCAAGCCACAACCAACACTCTATTATGGGTTCTACTGGAAGCCTACTTGCACTACCACATATTGATAGCTAACATGTCCTGGCTATCTAAGAGTCAGGGTAGAGTCACCTGCCATGTAACCAAGAACATACTGAGGTTTTGGGACCATATCAAGTCCATTTACAACCCAATTGACATTTACCTTTTTGGTCCATTTTGGGTAATAGTATGTTTCCTCCTGGCTTCAATACTCCATCAGTTCTTAAAAGTTGGTTTAGTACAGGGCTTGACAAATTTTCCTGAAATCTAGGAGCCAGCTAAAAAAGTTAGGAGCCAGTTTTTTTTTTTTTTTTAAACTAACAACCAAGCTTTATTTAATAAAACGGATACTAAATTTACACACAAATACGACTAGAACCCCACTCTCCTCTAGCGCAATTGGATGAAAACAGACTGTCTATCTCTTTCCATCCGATGCCATCTGATCCGATCCACGGGATGGATAGAAAATAGAACCACCATCCGTCTGCTTTTGGCGGACAGGATCAGATGGCGGCAGATTACTGCTCCATAGAGGAGAATGAAGGGTCCGATCAGGTCTGCCTGAAAAACTGACAGGCGGACCTGATCAGACAGCTAGTGTGAAAGGGGCCTTCGGCTGTGGCATGGAGATGAGGAAAAAAAAAAAAAAAGAGGAAAAAAAAAAAGGATTATATATATATATATATTTTTTATTATTATTTTTTTTAATAATAATAATAATAATAATAATAATAATAGGAAAGAAAAAATATATATTTTTTTATTTTTTTTAATAATAAAAAAAAAAAAAAATATTATTAGTTTTTACATTTAAAAAATAAATTAAATGAATAATAAATAACCACACTCCCTGTCAAAGGTAACTAACTGGACAGGGAGATGGTAATGCATTGTGAACAAACAGGCAGTGGAAACAGTAATTACAACAGTCATTACTCCCGGCCACCACAAGAGGGCGCCAGTTCCCCATTGGAAGCCTCTCATCTCAAGTAGGCCGAAAAGCCGGGGGCCTCAATTTTCGGACGGCCCGGACATCCGTGCACTCCGTGCGCGGAAGTCCGTGCAAAAATGACAGGACACCTTCTGCAGGGCACCCCAGGCGCCAGGTCGCTAATTCTAGTCGCAAATGCGACCTGGCGCCCGGGTTTTGTCGAGGCCTTGTTTAGTAACTGTATATACTAAGCAATTCCTCACAGATTCTGGTATGAAATCCTTCTAGACCCATCAAGATACTCAAACCCAAACCAGGGAAGGTAATCTAATACCTTTAAATAAGGCATTTTCTCCAATTCATAACTGGCAACTCAACAGACTTTTATTCGATCACAGTCTTTGGAAGGGCCCCGTCAGATAACCTCCAAGGTACTGGTCCGATTACATTCATGTACCCTTTACTTTTTGTGCTGACCCAGACGAATCCCCCTCCCTATGTGTAAAAATGGAAATCTGACCTTGGTGCAACCATTCCTCCAGAGACTTGGAACCAGATTTGGTCCACTGTGGCTAAAAGCTGGACTGATGTGGTGGCCATAGAGACAAATTACAAACCTCTTTGCCACTGGCACCTGGAGGATCTCTTGTTGTTCTGGCATATGCGCCAATTTGTTTGAGGATGTCACATTTATACTTTCCAGACAGGGTTGACACATTATACGTTTCTTAAAAGACTCAGCAGCAAGTTCTTTATTTTTCCTTTACCCTTTGTGGACTCACCCTTTCTGCTGCAGACCACCCTAATGTACCATATCAGTTTGGGCAGACTGACAATGAAACAAACAGGAGCTCAACTTTTACACAATAAGTCATACATGCAAAATGCAATGCATGCAACTCGGGATGCAAATCTGGAAAACAGAATGGGGGCCACTGTGAACCCAGAGGTTACCAAGCTGTGAAGGTCATGAGACATCTTTAGGAATTGCCATGGTGACAATTTCACTTTAACCTATACATAATTACAAGACCAAAGCTACCCCTACGAAAGCAAAAAAAAAAAATGGTACATCACGTAAAGCACACAATAAGTAACATGTTTACAGAGCATACTGCAGTGTGTCCAAAAATATTTATAATAACTAGATATAAAAGGAGCACTTACCAGCTGTGGTGAGTGATCTGAATGCATTTTCAGAAACCTAGAAAAAAGAAAACCAAAATAATATAAACAAATGAACCAATATTTGCAGATGAAAAAAAAAAATATATATTTTATTATTTTATTTGCAAAAGAACTTTACATTCACTAAAAAAGGGGGTTTTAGCTCTTGAATGCAATTGTCAGCCTAAGGGCTCAGGTACACAGGCTTTTTGCTAGCATCTAAGCTGTTACTAACAATATGCAAGTCAATATATGCAAAAACAAATTCACAAGCAATGCAAAGATGCCA
The DNA here is from genome assembly GCF_965119305.1 of Pelophylax lessonae. Taxonomy (NCBI): domain Eukaryota; kingdom Metazoa; phylum Chordata; class Amphibia; order Anura; family Ranidae; genus Pelophylax; species Pelophylax lessonae. Next base: position 412,044,369 of record NC_138769.1, read on the forward strand.
AGATAATTAAATGTACATAAAACAACTCATGACATGGGGAATTTTACTTGCTTCAGGGTCTGATGCCTATGTACATGAGCCCCAATAAACTTGCTTGGAGGAGATGAAACCACAAGATTACCTTGTCAACAACCTGCTCCTTTACTGTCCAATCAGTAGGCTGGGGGAAGAAAACTGCGACATTGCGGCCGACAAGATCGGTCCCCTGACATTTTTGATACTTGGGGGGGACCAGTGACATTACTACAGTAATCAGTGCTAAAAATATGCACTGTTACTGTAATAATGACACTGGCTGCGAAGGGTTTAACCCAGGGACGATCAAAAAGTGTGAGCCTTGGGGGTGTTTTCTAACTGAGGGGGATGGGCTTGTGGAATCAACACAGAGACCTGTGATCCTAAATAGGAGGACCACAGGCTCTCTGTGTTCATTCCAGAGAGAACAATGGTCTGCTGTGTTTACAACAGCAAACACTCAAATCTCTCTCTCCACCACGAGGGGCGATCGCGGGTGCCTGCCGGCAATCGTGGCTGCCAGCCCCGTGGATTGGCTTATCCGCTGTGCCTAAAGGGGCACGCACACGCCCCCATGACCCGATGTACCTATACGTCAGTTCACGCAGCCGAGCCAGCCTGCTGCAGTAGATCTGTGGAGGACGGTCGGTTGGCAAGTGGTTAGGGTTGTTAAGAGGCCTGGTATTCCAAAAACCAGATACAAGCATGTTTGACCCCCAGACTGAAAAGCTGAGGGTCCATTTTCTCTAGTGAGTGTGGCACACTGCTCAGCATGTTTATATGAAGCATTTCAGTACCTTTGTATGGAATTTGGAGCACCGAGCACTTTGAGATTTTTGGAAAGACTGATTTTGTTTATGTTTTTTCTATTTGCACTGTTTTATACATGCACATATTTTGATCTGCAAGCACTGTAATATTGATATTATATTTGAGGTGATTTAGCACTTGGTGGACAGCAGCTGTAGAGTTTTTGAATTTATATATAAATTGACACAGCGCATGTATTTATATGTTTTTTTATTGAAGTCCGCTCTCTGATGATTTAACAGAGTCGGTCCAGGCTCGGGCGTCATCACGACCCCTGAGAACCTGACCAGGCCGCTCCCACCCCCTCCAAAGCCCAGCGCTCCAGTGAGTGAGGAGGGGGCAGAGCAGGGAACTGCTGATTGACAGTCAGAACCGACTGTTCGGCGGTGTTCAATCGCTCTGTTCGAGGCATCAGGGGACAGATTCGGCATCGGACCAGTGCTGCAGTGACCTAGGCAAGTATGAATCTAAAACAAAAACCCATACATCTCTTTTGGAGAAGAAAAGGATAGTAAATGGTGAGGATGGCAGCCCTAAAGCATTAGCATACCCTTACTATGTAAAACAAAGAATTTTCCATTCACTGGTTTCTTAAAGATCAGATTTCAAAGTTACCTACTCTGCAGACCTTGTAAGCTACATACAGTATAAAAGAGTAAAATGGTTTGTCTGTAGAATAAGTCTATTTTGTTTCATGATCCAGCTGTATGGGTATGTCATTGCAATAAAAAAATATTTAGACCACAGTATATTTCCTCGTAATTTCCTTGTTAAAAAAAAAAAAAAAAAAAAAAACAGATGACAATGGTCGTTTACATTTATAAATGGATTACAATGGGCGTGTATCAGTGCGCTCCTCAATTCTTCTTTATTCTCCTGCACTATCTAGTGGTAAAATATTATCACAGCAGAAATAGCAGATTATAGAGCACAGCAAGAAAAGTAAAGTACGGTATTCACCTAAAATTCATGTTTAGTTTTGGATAGAGTAGAGCAGTCTTCTCCACAGGGGTGCTGGGGCAAAATGCTTTAGAGCCCATTCACACCAGAAACTGCACATAACTGCACGTTTTTGTCTGCATGTTTATATGCATTTGAAGCGCACTTGACACGCACTTTGCGTTTGCAGTGCATTTTTCTACACATTTTTGCGCTAAGCTTTCTTGGTATAAAGGGGCGTAGCACGGTGTCTGCATTTACGGTGCAAAAAAAAATGCAGCATGCTCTACTTTTTTTTTTTTACTGCGCTGAACTGCACTGCAATGAGGTGAACAATGACCATAGGATTACCTTGGTTTTGGGCTGTCTATGCAGTTGTAGTACAGTTCAAAATACATCAACTGTAAAAGGGCCCTTAAAGGAGTTGTAAAGACAGAAGGTTTTTTTTATCCTAATGCATTCTATGCATTAAGATAAAACACCTTCTGAGTGTAGCAGCCTCCCTAGCACCCCCTACTACTTACCTGAGATCCTTCTTTGTTCAGCAAAGAGTCCCTCGGCCGCTGGGGACTCTCCCTCCTAACTGGCTGGACACAGCCGCGGCACCATTGGCTCCTGCGGCTGTCAACCAAAGTCAGTTAGCTAATCAGGAGAGGGGGTGGAGCTGAACGGCAGCTCCGTGTCTAAGTGGATACACGGAGCTGCAAATCGGCTTGGGTGCCCTCATAGCAAGCCGCTTGCTGTGGGGACACTCGAGGGAGGGGCCAGGAGCAGCAACGAGGGACCCGAGAAGAGGAGGATCGGGGCTGCCCTGTGCAAAACCAACTGCACAGGGGAGATAAGTCTAACATGTTTACTAAACACTTTAAAGTAGTGTTCTCCTATAGGAATTTCTGTAATACGTGCCGAACCATGTGGACCAAAATGAAAGGCGTAGCATAGTCTGAACTGCCGGAGATTCCTGAGAGTTTTCACCGCCAATGATAGATCCCTTGGGTTCGGAGATAAATATAGGAGGTGCATTTGCATTTTCTAGAGACGCAAAATAGTACAAGTTGTTGTTTTCTCCCTTCAGATGAATGGCGGACAAAAACTGCAAATTCTTTTCTGCTGACATCAATTAACAATAGTGATACACTCCTTGTTCTGGTTGTTCACAAACCAGTGGTGTTGTCAGACAAGTACTTTTGTACTTTGACCTTTCTCCCCTCTGAATGCTATGTCAATGTTTGGAAAGGAACTGGGTAAATAATGAACCTGACTATTTTACGAATAAAAAGTTGCCCTGCCCAGTGTTTGAAGTCTGACTCCACTCCAGCGCCACATGGCACATTGTGATCCTGGTTCATGTAAAGTTATGCAGATCATTACTTCTGAGCCTGCAGCAGAAGAAACTATGCTAGTACGTAGTGAAACGGGTCGTCACCGATACGTCACGGACAGAAGCAGTGAAAGCCCAATTTTGACTTGCGCATTGGCGCGAATGTCCGTAATAGGACTACCATGTTGGCGCGAGCTACGGACAGCTGAAGCCGACTGGCACCCTGGACGCGTTAAGTGACCTTACCTATATCCCCTTTTGTCACTTACCTGGACGGACCCACAAGATGATGGCATGATTAAACATTTCCTGAGAGGATCCTGCTTCATTGACTATTGCACACCACTGCAAGGCAGTATTGTGGTATCCCACGAACTATGGACATTGACTGGGGGACGGTAAGATTCACTGACATCTTGCTTGTTGGAACTGTTAAAGTTATCCTGTTTCTTACAGAACTATATACCTTCTGGAACTGTATACTATATTTATACCCAGCGTTCCATATCCAATTTTGCAGCTGTCGTTTACTGCTTATTGCCATCACAGTCCTTATCCCATCCGTGTAATGCTGTTATATACAATAGGGGTCCAACCAATTTGAAAGACGCTGGCCGTCACCACCTACCAAGGACACTGCTGGGTTCCCCTATGGACATTGGTCGGTGATACATGAATGTCAAGTCATTAAAGACTATATTTGGTATAGTTTTCTCCATAATTATTAGGCCGATACGAGCTTAGTGCAATAATTGATCAAATTTACTTGAAAATTAGCCTTTGCACGGCATACTTTGTTGATAATTTTTGCACACAATTCCACAACATCCGGACGTAATCATGTAACTTCTTTGTTTTTGTAGGTCTTGTTTCTTGCCTTCACCATTGTGTATCTATTAATGTTTTTTGTTGTTTGTCCTGCTGGGAAGTATATGGATGACCTTTAGGGTTGGTATATTGGTTTATTTTGCTTAATAAAATTGTACACCTTTTTTTCCCATCACATACAGTGCCTTGCGAAAGTATTCGGCCCCCTTGAACTTTTTGACCTTTTGCCACATTTCAGGCTTCAAACATAAAGATATAAAACTGTAATTTTTTGTGAAGAATCAACAAGTGGGACACCATCATGAAGTGGAACGAAATTTATTGGATATTTCAAACTTTGTTAAATAAAAAAACTGAAAAATTGGGCGTGCAAAATTATTCAGCCCCTTTACTTTCAGCAAACTCTCTCCAGAAGTTCAGTGAGGATCTCTGAATGATCCAATGCTGACCTAAATGACTAATGATGATAAATAGAATCCACCTGTGTGTAATCAAGTCTCCGCATAAATGCACCAGCACTGTGAGTATCAGAGGTCAGTTTAAAGCGCAGAGAGCATCATGAAGAACAAGGAACACACCAGGCAGGTCCGAGATACTGTTGTTGAGAAGTTTAAAGCCGGATTTGGATACAAAAAGATTTCCCAAGCTTTAAACATCCCAAGGAGCACTGTGCAAGCGATAATATTGAAATGAAAGGAGTATCAGACCACTGCAAATCTACGAAGACCTGGCCGTCCCTCTAAACTTTCAGCTCATACAAGGAGAAGACTGATCAGAGATGCAGCCAAGAGGCCCATGATCACTCTGGATGAAGTGCAGAGATCTACAGCTGAGGTGGGAGACTCTGTCCATAGGACAACAATCAGTCGTATACTGCACAAATCTGGCCTTTATGGAAGAGTGGCAAGAAGAAAGCCATTTCTAAAAGATATCCATAAAAAGTGTCATTTAAAGTTTGCCACTAGCCACCTGGGAGACACACCAAACATGTGGAAGAAGGTGCTCTGGTCAGATGAAACCAAAATCGAACTTTTTGGCAACAATGCAAAACGTTATTTTTGGCGTAAAAGCAACACAGCTCATCACCCTGAACACACCATCCCCACTGTCAAACATGGTGGTGGCAGCATCATGGTTTGGGCCTGCTTTTCTTCAGCAGGGACAGGGAAGATGGTTAAAATTGATGGGAAGATGGATGGAGCCAAAAAGAGGACCATTCTGGAAGAAAACCTGATGGAGTCTGCAAAAGACCTGAGACTGGTACGGATATTTGTCTTCCAACAAGACAATGCTCCAAAACATAAAGCAAAATCTACAATGGAATGGTTCACAAATAAACATATCCAGGTGTTAGAATGGCCAAGTCAAAGTCCAGACCTGAATCCAATCGAGAATCTGTGGAAAGAACTGAAAACTGCTGTTCACAATCGCTCTCCATCCAACCTCACTGAACTCGAGCTGTTTTGCAAGGAGGAATGGGCAAAAATTTCAGTCTCTCGATGTGCAAACATAGAGACATACCCCAAGCGACTTACAGCTGTAATCGCAGCAAAAGGTGGCGCTACAAAGTATTAACTTAAGGGGGCTGAATAATTTTTCACGCCCAATTTTCAGTTTTTTATTTGTTAAAAAAGTTTGAAATATCCAATAAATTTCGTTCCACTTCATGATTGTGTCCAACTTGTTGATTCTTCAAAAAATTTACAGTTTTATATCTTTATGTTTGAAGCCTGAAATGTGGCAAAAGGTCGAAAAGTTCAAGGGGGCCGAATACTTTCGCAAGGCAGTTGAACTTGTCTAGTCATGAACCTCTTCGTTATACCCTTGTGGGGCTTTACCCCATCGGTATAATATTTTTGTGTTTTTGCTGACGGTGTTAGGTTATATAGGCAAGAACCTTACAGGCAACATGGTATCTGCAATCATGATGGTATTGTTTCCCCAATTTTAAATTTCCTACACTGTAGCAGTAACAGAATGTTCATACCGACTTGCTATAGCTGTTCTGTTAGGATGGCTGTGTAAATTAGACATACTGATGGTATTTTAACATATACTGTAGTACTGAACTTAAACATACCCAGTCAGGTATAAGGGTTAGAGTGACAGCTAAACGTGATTCTCCATATACAGGCCATATTCCTGCCCATAATGTGCTTCAAGGTACGTATCAAATGAATGAGCAGTCTGCATCTGCAGCAAAATGGCTGGCTACCCCCTTTACGCCACCAGACATACAAGCTTATACTACTGTATAAAGCATAGACCCTAGGAAAGATTATAGTGACCACACAGCCCCATGTAAGGGGCCCAGTGTTGCTTCACTTATTTACCTACAAATCTTAAGACCTCCATCAGAGGAAGAACACCAAAAATACAACAAGATACGATAGGAGAATTTTCTTAAGTTACTTTACAAGTTATAGGCTTTAATTTTTCTACTTCTGTTCACCTCTAACTCCAATGCTAGATGACTGGAACCATGTCCTCTAACCTTTTACCAGATTCAGGCACAGGGAGAGCATCTGGTAATATGCGTGTTGAATGTAGGGGATTTGATCCTCTGCTGAATGTAGGCTCAGCAGCAAAATCCATGGGCCTTTCAAGTATATATGCAAAGACAAATGCCCTCCAAAGTCATGTGCATAAAACATATTAAAGTACCCTGTAGAATACACAAGACCCATATTGAGATGTATTCACACTAGAAACAACAACAAATCTTGCAGAACCTTCTAGAATCTCATAAAAAGATGACTAATGTAATAACAAATATCACATATATAATGTAACAGGTGGTGGAATTTATATGTATGCATGCATGTACTGAGACACTGCATAAAGATACTCTGGTAAGGTCTCAGCGACCAGTGAGTTTATCTCAAAACCATTTACACCCCTGTTGTCTATGCAGTTTAATGCATCAAGACAACATATAGCAGACTGCACATGACAATGTAAAGCTCAGGTAAAAGCCTCACAAATTGTAAGGCCACATATACAAATGAGGGCTATACTTCAAGCAGACCATTTGACCTAGTACATATGCAGAGAAATCGAGAAATTGAATTACATATAAAGCATGATCCATAAATGGTACCAAAAGAATATAACCCAAATAACACAAGCAGAAGCCCCATGCTGTGTATTTAAATCCATTGGAGATATAACATACAGCTGAAGAATGAGGTCAGATTCATAGTTCATGGGGACATCGCAGTGAGGTAGGTATATCAATGTCTCCTAAATCCTACATATATCTGGAAACTACAGCTGCAGATATCATAATCAACGCATGAGGCAGGTAATAATTGCAATCTGTTCAGGCTGGTTAGCTAGTACCAAGAGCTAACCAATAAAGATGCCAGGCAGAAGCAAGCCTTCAGGGTGTCCAAGCTACGAATGCCTGCCAGAGACATTGATATACCTACCTCACTGAGATGTCCCCACACACTCTGACCATATGTCGCCATTATAATATTTAAAGTAGCCATTCAGGCCTGTTTCCAATATGGACATGAATATGCACACAAGCATGTCTCCCTACTGAAACCCACAGATATTATCTTTGCCATTTTTGGTCATATACATGGTACTATGCTATTACTGGTCCTGGACAACTCTCACTTTTTTTTAGGCCTGCAATGTTTTGAGTCACATGGGAGATATCGGTCTGTTCTGGTCTCTCTGGCCCTGAGGAAGCCTCGTGCGAAACGCATTGGCTTGCTGGGGACCCTTAGACCGTGCTCCATCTGAGACCTTACGTCATCTCCTGATATTTAGTTATAGGCACTCCCTTTTGGGAAGTATTTCTACATTGCGGCTCTATATGTCTGTATATTTTATGTTAGACATGGGTAACCATCCTATGTACTGTACCACTTTTAACATGTACAATAAAGCTATATTTTAGATAATTTTGTGTCATATTTGATCCTCCTCCTCCCATTGGCCCGCAAAGCCCCATTTTTTCTTTCATTGGTTGCATCAATATACCGGGGTATGGGCCCCCTACACGGTAATTTATTTTTTACCACTGCATAGAGGTATTAAGGAATGAATTGCCTTTTTTTTTTTTTTTTTTTTTAAACTTTACATATTAACTAAATTATACACCAAACCTTTTTTTTTGGTTATTATTCTATTAGTTGATTAATCAAAATAATAGCCAACTAGTCGATTATGAAAATAATCATTAGTTGCAGCCCTACTTACCCGCAACTTTTTTTTCCAAGAGTCTTTTAGGACAGCACCTGAGAGATTGTGGCTCCTCCAACCCACTAAGGAAACACCTCTTCCACAAATCTTTGAAAAGGAGGCTTCTCCCCACCACATATCAGCCGTAGTAGAGTACCTCAGGCCCAGACTGGAACACAAACACATCATCGTTAATCACAGCAATATGCATAACATTAGGGCGGGTCGTATCTGTCCTGAGACTCTTGGAAAACAAGTTACTGGTAAGTCTAACTTGAATTTTTCCTAAACGTCTTTCAGGACAGCACCTGAGAGGATAACAGAGACTTACCCTATTAGGGAGGGACAAAACCTTGCAAGACCTTTCTGCTGAAGGCCTGATCCCTGGCTGATAAAAAGGTACAATCTGTGATGATGAGCAAATGTCAGAAACCTCAATCACGTTGCTGTCTTGAAGATCTGCTAAGGAGTGGCACCAGCTCTCTCTGCCCAGGAGGTTGCAAGAGCTCTAGTAGAACGTGCCCTGATCCTCAAGAGGGGATAATTTCATATGGGAATACGTTTCAAATATTACCGATCTGTGCCACCTGGCTATCGATCCTTTAGATGCCCGGTGACCTTTTTTGTTACCAGCAAAAAGAACAAAGAGTCAGATGACCTGAACCCTTTTGTTACCCCCAGATAAAACAAAAGGGTTCTCCTTACATCTAAATTGTGAAAAAGTCTCGCTTTATCCCCGGAGGGAGCTGAACAGAAAGTTAGTGAGAAAGTGGTAGGTCAAATGTCTTGGGAACGATTTCTGGCCAAAGCCGAATTTGGATCTGTTTTGGAGGAGGATCCTATCCGAAAAAAATGGAAAGAAAAGGTTCTCTTACTGACAAGAGCATGAAGCTTACTGATCCTTCTTGCAGAAGTAATAACCACTAGAAAACCTGTCTGGAGTGTGAAATCTTTCAGTGAAATTGAATCCAAAAGGTTCAAATGGTTCATTCATCAATGCCTGAAGAACTACTGTAAGATCCCATATTGGAAAGCTCTTCTCCTGGACTGGCCTGTTCCTGGCCATAGCACTAAAAAAATCTTGCAACCAAAGGCTCACAGGCAATAGGGCTTTCCAAAAAAACTCCTAAACTTTAAGTGTCCTAATTGCAAGTCCTTTTTCTGCACCAGCCTGCAGAAATTCTAGAATTGAGGACAAGTCTTCCAAGGGTCAACCTTCCGAATGACACCAGGAATTTAAAACCTTCCAGGCTTTTGCACAAATAGCCCTAGTGACCTTTTTCCTACTGGAAAGCAGGGTGGCTACCAAGGGTTCTGAAAACCCCTTATTTCTCAGCAGCTGCTCTTCAGATACCAAGTGGTCAGTGTTAGTTTGGCTACATCTGGGAAGTTCACTGGGCCCTGACACAGGAGATCCCTCCTTGGAGGAAGATGCCAAAATGGTTTTACTGATAAACGAAGAGTCGTAGAGAACCAAGCTCTTCTTGGTCAAAAGGGGGTGACTAAAATCACCTCAACTTTCTCCTTTTCTATCTTAACACCCTCAGAATCATCTGAAAAGGAGGGAAGGCGTAACCTAGTTGAAACTCCCAGGGATGCGCCAGTGCATCTGCCCCTGGTCGTGTCGGTGAAGAGAGAAGAACAGAGGAAGTTTCATATTTCCTCTGGAAGCAAGAAGATTCACCAGGGGATTCCCCCATTTCTCTGTAATTGGGGCCAATATCTCTGGATTTAGGGCCCAGTCTGCTTCCTGTAATACTTGTCTGGACAGGAAATCTGCTACCTTGTTCAGTGTTCCTTTGAGGTGGACTGCTGATAATAATAGTAAATGCATTTCTGCCCATTCCAGAATTTACGTGGCTAGTAACTGCAAGGCTCTGCTTCTTGTTCCCCCCTGCTTGTTTAAGTATGCCACGGTTGTGGCATTGTCTGACAAAACCTGGACATTGTAACCCTGGATGTCTGGTGAGAAGGAACTCCGAGCAATTGCTACAGCCCTTAGTTCTCTCCAGTTGGAGGACCTTGCCGCCTCCTTCTAGGACCACGTTCCCTGAGCTACATTCTTTCCCAATAGGCACCACACCCCCAGGCACTGGCATCTGTCGTAATAACCCTTTCGACTTGAGATGATCAAAGATGGCCCTTGGATAGGACTGACTGTTTCTTCCACCACCAGAGCGTTTTCACCCTGGTCGGAGTTTTACTATCTTGTCCAAAGTTTCCGGATTGTGATCCCATGCTTGTAAGAGAAAAGCTAGAAGAGGCCAGAAGTGGAGTCTCATCCATTGAATGGCTGGAATGGTTGAAATTAGGGGTTGATTGGTCTCTAACATAGTAACTATGGATTTGACCTGGTTCTTCTTCTCTTCTGGCAAGAAGGTCCTTTGCTCCACTGAACAAATTTTGTAACCCAAAAATAGTACAACTTGTGCTTGCTCCAAGTTTGACTTCTGGATGTTGAGCATCTAGCTCAAACACTCCAAATGGTTACAGGCTTCTTCCAGATTCTTCAGCAGTTTCTCCCTTGAAGGGGTGAAAAGGAGGTGGTCGTCTAAATACGGTATTACTGCAATTTTAGCGAAGACGAAGTGGAGCCAGAACCATCACCTTTGTGAAAATCCACGGTGCGGAAGAAAGGCCAAAAAAGGAAGTGCTCGAAATTGCAAATAAAGAATTGGATTCCCCATGTTCACCGCTAGTTTCAAATATTTCTGAAACTGAATGCTGATGGGCAAATTAAGGTAAGCATCCCTGAGATCTATTGATGCCATAAAGCATACTTTGGTTAACAGATTCCAGACTGTGAAAATCGAATCCATATGGAATTTTCTGTAACGCACTGACCTTTTCAGGAGCTATGAATTGAGGATTAGATGAAAGCTTCTGAAAAGTTTCTTTACCAGAAAGAAATGAGAGTATAAACCCTGCTGACATTCTTATGGAACTACCACGTTCTGATCCTTTATAAGGGTCCTCATGGCCAGAGCCTTGGTAGAATCTTTCAGGAGATTTGTGATTAGAAACCTTTCTGAGGGAAGATTTGAGAAGTCTATCTTGTACCCCTGGAAAAGCATTGTCAAAATGTATTGGCTTGAAATTATCTTTTGCCACTGAGGGAGAACATTTAGAAGTCTTACCCCCACAGGAAGTGCCCAGTCATTGGGTCTTGTTGGTCTGTGCAGGATAAAGGCTTTTGCGAGAACCAGTTCCGTCTCTTTGATTTAGGCCTGCCCTTCTGATCTTGCGATCAGAAGGGTGAAAAAGATGCCTGGGAGGCAGTTTCTTCTTTTTGACCAGAAATGCCCTTTTACTATCCGCTGTTCTATCTAGTATGGAATCTAGTCCTGGGACAAATAACAAGTCTCCTGTAAACGGAATTGCGCAAAGCTTACTCTTGGATGCGGAGTCCCCCAGCCAATTCTTAAACCAAAGAGCTCTTCTGGCTTAATTAGATAGTGTCACTGACCTAGCTGTCAACCCTTACATATATCCAGTGAAGTGACTGGCCTCGGGTGATACACAGAGATTAAGCAAATACTTCTATATAAGTTGTACCTGTTTATCTGCAGTCTTTTCTTCTCTACATCTGCTCAAAGTTCAGAATTTACAAAAGCCTGTCTGAAGCCCCGTACACACGCACCGATTGTTGGCCGTAAATTTTCGGCCAACGTCCGATCGGCCGATTAACGGCTTGTTAGTATGATGCTTCCGACAACCGACTTTTTGGCCAAACAAAATCTGGTGTGCAGGCTATAAATTTTTTTTGTTGGCCAACAACAGAACGGCCGACAAAAATGTGATGATCAAGACTGGGCATGCTCAGTGAAGAAAAAACACACGAAAAGTAGAACAGAACATGACATCACTTCTGCAGTTGGTTGTTGTTGGCCGACAAAATTCGTGTGCAGTCTAGAGCACATTTCAACCAACACAACAACACTGGACAAAAGACGGCCGATCGTTCGGTGCGTGTGTACGGGGCTTGAGTAGGGTTGCCACATCATCCCTTTAAACCAGGACACATATTAATTACACAGGTTATGAGACTGATATAATGCACCGAGTTCAATTACCAACCTAATCAGCCACAGAGCCTGTGTAAATAATATGTGTCCTGGTTTAAAGGGATGAGGTGGCAACCCTATGTCTGAGCTACCAGAAAAACAGGGCACAGAGCTGAGGTTACACTCTGCAAAGCTCAGTGAGGAGAGGTCTGAGAGCTGATTGGAGGGAATGTACACAGAAACAGAGCAGAGGCTGTCAATCACAGGCTGGGTGCTGGAGCTCCCTCCTCGGTCACCTTTTTTCTCTTAGTGTCAGGAAAACATGTCAGAAGCGACTCTTACTGATAGCAGAGGAACAAAACAGCAGACAGAAATGACACTTAGTACTCTTAATTGAGACAAGTAAACACTTAAGAGGGATATGCTTTGTTCATATTTCATGTGTGAGGTTTATAACTACTTTAAGGGCCTGCTCACACTAGAAAGCAGTGTGGGAAACCCATGTTTCCTACCAGTTTCTCACACCACATTCAAATTGCACTGCCCTTGTGATCTGCAATGGGTGTCAGTGAAAAGTTAAGGACACACCAAACGCAGGTCACAAAAAACAGTGTTTCTACACTGGACTACATGGTACAAATGCATGCACTACTTTTGGTGCAGTGCAAATTGCACTGCACAGAACTGCATGTGAATCGCACAGGAACACGCAGCCCAATCCTGTGTGATTCAGATGCAGTTCCTAGTGTGAATGGGCCTTTTGGCTCCATTCACACTGGATGATTTGGAATTGTGAGTGGAATACGTATGATTCTGCCCGCAGTTCCAAATCGTGTGGCAATTGCTAAAAATCCATTATAAATAACACGCTACATGCTTAGCGATAGCCGTGTGGTAAAATGCACCTTTAAAAATCGTGTGAAGCTTGCCGTCCAAAAAGGAGCTGGAGCTTGTTTTGGGTGACAAACATGCATAGGGCCGCCCATTGAAGAGAATGGGTTGCCCTATGTGTAGAACACAGAATTGCATGAAAATCACCCACATAAGATCACAAGCAGGAAAGTGTGAAGGGAGCCCAACAGAAGGGCTTCTGTATTCATTTTGGAAAAGTTACCTTAAAATTAGGTGCGTTGTGATTTGTTTCTTTTATTTATTTATTTTTTTAAAGTCAGTGTCAAAAAAAAAAAAAAAAACATTTTTTTTTATTAAAGGTAAATGAGAGATCTGGGGTCTTTCTTTACCCCAGATCTCTCAATAAAGAGGACCTGTCATGCTTATTTCTATTACAAGGGATGTGTACATTCCTTGTAATAGGAATAAAAGTGATCCAAAAAATAAAAAGGTAAAAGTGTAAAAATAAAAAAGTAATAGGAATAAGAAAAAAATTAATTCAAAAGCGCCCCATCCCTCCGAGCTGGCGTGCAGAAGCGAACACACATGTAAGTTGCACCCACATATGTAAACGGTGTTCAAACCACGCGTGCGATATCGCTGTAATTGTTAGAGCGAAAGCAATAATTCTAGCACAAGACCTCCTCTCTAAATTCTAAACAGGTAACCTGTAAAAAATGTTTTTAAGTACCGTAGTTTGTCGCCATTCCATGACCGTGCGCAATATAAAAGCGTGACATGTTAGGTATTTATTTACTCAGCTGGACATAATCTTTTACATTATACAAAAAAGTTGGGCTGCTTTATTTTAATTCATCAAAGTGTATTTTTTCTGTGTTTGAAAGCCTGCTGCACAAATGCAGTTTGAAATAAAATATTGCAACAATTGCAATTTTATTCTCAGGGGTCTCTGCTAAAAAAAAATATATATAAAAAAAATGATTGGGGGTTCTAAGAACTTTTTCTAGGAAAAGAAATACTGATTTAAACTTGTAAAAGAAAAGTTCCAGAAAAGGCCTGGTCGGCAAGTGGTTTGAAGATGTGACAACAGTACCAGTTAGCAGAGCAGGGCCGCTGGTAGGGGGGGACCACCAGCCCTCTTGTAGGGGGCCCGAGCTCACAGGGGGGGCCACACAGAGAGGGGGATTAGTGATGGACAACAAATACAGAAATCTTCCTCCAGTACCTGAATCTGATCTGTCCCTCTCCCTGCTATCAGCTTTTATCTGTTGAGAAAGAGACAGTTGTCCCTCACTAATCCCCCTCCCTTGTGTGGGCCCCCCCTCCCAGCACTTCTCTCTGCTCAGGAGTTTATTTGTAAATTGTAACTTTGTTTCTCTCTGTCTCTCTGATCACTGAGCTCCAACTGCCCAGCCTGTATATTTTTCTCATCTCATCTTTTTTATTTAACATAGTTTTTTTTTTTTTTTTAGATGTAGCAGGAATTATGCGAGTTATGTTATATTTGTGTCTGATAATAGTGATTTTGTTGTAATTTTAGCTAAATATGTCTTTAATATTTTCTTGAGGGGGCCCTGCCAGGTAGTCTGTACGGGGCCCCACGATTTCTAACAGCAGCCCTGCCGCAGAGAACGATTTCCGCTGTGATGTCACAGATAGTGTCACAGCTTGGCTGCCTGCTCCACCCAGTTTTCAAAGCACAGTACAGAGCAAAGAAGGATGATCACATGACTTGGGTATCAAAAACCTGCAGAAAGGTAATTTTACAAACAGATCTAATGCATAGCTGTTTATAGGTCTCAATTTGCATCACATAAAAATAAAAAGACATTAAGTTTAGGTATGCCATCGTGGTGACATCTATGTGGCAGAGCTGCATGAATCTGAGGAATGTATGGAAAAAAAAATACAAATGCTGTCAGGTAAAATAGGTTCCATATACGTACTTCATGTGTATTTAGCTACCAGGAGGCTGCTTGTTTCCTGCTAACTGTATGATCCTGATTTGAGATTATAATAAAAAAGCCCCATGAACTTAATCACCACCATGTAAGGTAAGACACCTCCTCCAGCAAAGGGCTACTAACTACACAACAACACACTTCATACCTTCACAGCACACCTTAGTGCAGACCCGGAGGATGCGTTGAGAAATCATTCCATGCTACATATGACCCCGCCCCGCCGTTCACTTCACAGCCAATAGTAGCCCGGAACACACAGCACCAATCAACATACATCTCTCATTTTCCTTTCTATCAATGCAAGCTGAGAAAAAAGAGCAGCGATTGGCTACAGGGACAACGTCGTTTCTGGTGTAGCGGGTCTGTTGGATTTTTAGGTGCAGTACAACTGCAACTACATTAGAAAGGCTTGAGGAGAACACAGCGGGTAAATTCACCTCTGTTCTCAAACGTACCATTGTTTTGTTAAAGTATAAATAAAGTTGCGGAAAAAAACGTGCATTGAGCATGCGTGGCGTCAGGACGCCGTTGCCACGTCCAGGTTACGTGTAGGTTCCGTCAGGCTAGGGGGTGTTTCCGGCGCCTGATTGGCTGTGACAGGAGGGTGACGCTGCGGTACAGAGAGCGGACGGAGGAGCACGGGCTGTGGAGGTGTCGCCCTGTCATTGTCCTCTTGTGAGCCGCCGTCGGGGGTGTCTGTTCTGTCAGCAGATAGAGAGCGGCTGGTACAGGTAATAGGGGAGGACGGGGCCCAGTGGCGGGCGGGAGGGCTGACCAGAGGCGGCCTGGGGTGTGGCGCATGTCGCAGGATGGCTCATAACACACTGGCCTTGTGTGAACGCTGCATGACCAGCATTACCTCACCCGTACACCGCCTATTGGTAGACCGCCTCATAAATTATTCTGAAATCTGAACAACTTTTCTGTAACTGACACACCACACACACACATTACAGTTTCTGTACAATAACTTTCCATCTACCAACACTGTCATATTATGGCCTACCTTATTTAAAATAGCTGCCCTGTCAGTGTTAAACGGTTTGTCTCCACCCTCTGCTACCTTGTCTGGACAGCTTGGTCTGTTAAAAGGAAGTTGAAAAGAACAGACTTATGCTGGCTATACACGTCTAGATTTTTGGAAGAGAACATTTGTATGATAATTCTGATCTGACAATCTGACATTTGATGAATGGACAAATGTCACTCGAATGTTGTCTTTTGCTTTTTACATTCAATTTTAAAATATAATTTAATTTCTGAGTGATAACCACATACTCTGCCTGAAAATTCCTTGATAGAGAGAAGTTTTACTTCCTGCCCCCTTCAAATTTTCCCGTCACTGCAGTCCAAAATTGGACATCGATTTGACCCCACTAACGATTAGAATATTAAACAAATGTTCTTAAAATGAGAATCTATATGTATATGGCCAGCATTACCGTGCAGATGACCAGATGAAAATGAAATGGTAACTTCACCTAAAAGGGTAAGTTCTGTTTGTTTGCATCCCCGCTCTTTATTGAAACCACTCAGATTGCAGCTCCGTGGTGGTTCATTGAAAACTCTAAGCTGACAGCCACAGAGGTTGCTGGTCCTTGTAGTTTTCCTATTCACAGGACACTAGGTGGGGAGGAGCCCCGCTCAGCCACGTTTTTTGTTTTAATTTGAGACAGCTAGCGGGAAAGAAGATCCCCCGCTAGCTGTGAGGGGTGCGAGGGCCGGTCTGTTCTTAACATATAAATAATGAGTTTACCTTCAGGAACATGTTACATGTTCCACCCATTTTTAGTCCCGGTTCACATTAGTGTGATGCGGCAACACTATGAATCTATTGCGTCACATCCGCAGCATAGGCAGTTCACACTGCCATATGCGATACGCTGGGGGTGTCAAAAGTTAACGACACCCATCAGATCGCATATTGCAGTGTGATCTGACAGTTTGCACAGGAATCGGATCGCATTGGTGTGAATCACCATGCGATCAGATTCTGCTGCGGACCAAAAAAAGGGTCATGTGCGAGTTCACTGCGATTGCGGTGCGAATTCAGCCATACAAACTGTATGACTGAATTTGCACCGCACAGACATCGCATGTGATTTTTTTTTTTAGGAGCAGTGCGCTCAGAATTACATGTGATGTCTGTGAACGCATATGTGTGAACCAGCACTTAGGGTGGCACATGTAACCTGTTCCCACTCCTGCAGCTGCTTGGAGATCTGAGCTCTGTGTGTGACAGCCGTATGGGGAGAAGTTCCCTGTACTAGCTGACACTTTCAGAAAAGTGTGCAGCCACGTCAATAATTCAGAGTTCTGTGAATGGGAAAGTACAGGTACCGACATCCTTTGCGGTTGTCGGCTTGTAGTTCTCGCTGAATTACCACTTGAGTGCTGTGATAGTTCATTGATTCTTTCTGTCAGTGTCAAATCCCCTGCTCAAACAATGCTTACACCGACAGATCTGCAGCAGACCTACATGGCATCAGTGATCTACTGATTGTGGGTGCAATGCTCTCTAGGCTCCAAAAAAAAAAGTAATAAATGCACATTTTTTTTTTTTTTTTTTTTTTTTATCTGCAAAAAAAAAAGCCTATTATACATTTTTTTTTTCAATAGGTGAGCTTATCCTTTAGGGGAAAAAAGCCTAAAAAAGAAAAGTAATGCAGCCACCACATCTAAGAATTGGTGAGCTGGAATGAAATACATTTTGTTTGTTAGTTTTACTAATCCCAGGACTCTGCATTCACTATATCCGGTCTCCCACAGTACACAGAACATGGAAATGCAATAGATTTAGTAAATATAAACGGTTAAACTCCTTTGCTCATCAGTAGTATATAGCTGTCTTGTGACTTTTATCAGTGTCTGGTTAAAGCTTGTTGGAGGTGTTTTCTATCTCATCTGACTGTCCTATGAGGCTGCAGGACCCCTGACTGTCTGAATAGTGCTGATTGGCCCTGTGCTGATCACATGCACTCTCCCAAGAAAAAAAAAAACTCTCTAGCAATACACACCAAACTGAGCATGTGCAGAGTGACTCCAAGGCTCTGTTCTATCAGATGGATTGGGGACTGTGGAAGAAGGGGAGGAATATAGAAGATGGGATCAAACAGACTTTTTACACAATGCAGAGGATTAACCTCTTAGGTTCCACAGTGAGTATAACAAGCATGCTTTACTGCATATACAGACTGATTTTACTGTTGTGGGTTTAGTAACACTTTAAGAACCACTTTATGCTCATCACACAGGTTACAGTCTGATTGTATAATCTCCACTCCACAATTTCCCACAACTGGATTTTCTGTCCATAACCATCAGGATAATTTTGAGTTTGCTCAGAATTAATAGATGACACTGTGTGTGCTTTTTTGACAATTCACACATTCAATCATATTGGCCTGATTCTGTGAAAATTTGTTTCACTAATCTCCATAACTAAGTTTGTACAGTCAGATGTGTTCGGTGAGCTTAGAGAAGTAAATCAGGTTTTAGAAGTTTAGTTTGTTTAGCTCTATCTAGACAAACAATTACCTTCATTAGCGTGCTGTGGCACTGTATATAGCATTAATTACATACAGTATACAGCACTGTTTCAACAGTTCCCAGTCCTACTTTCAGAACAAAATTGAGTCAGGCTGAGCACTGCAAAGCCATTCAAAGAATGCTTTGTATTCTATGAGTAAATACAAAGTGTCCTCTGATTGGCTAAGGCAGAGAGGCGGTAATCTCTACCTCAGCCAACCGGAAGAAGCTTTGTATTCATTCATAAAATACAAAGCTTCCCATGAATAGCTGAGCACTGCTCAGTCTGACTCGATTTTGTTGCAGATGTGGAACAGGAAGCTCCTATCCCAGTGTCAGAACACAGCACTGTACTGTATGTAACTTAGGCTATATACAGTTTACACCATGCTCGCAGCCACTGCATCTGTTAGTGAAGGTAATACATTGTTTGGACAAGCTTGATCCAAATGAATTATTTAAACTTCACTAAAAGCATGAGATCCACTTTAATTCAGAGCTGGCTCACCTTTGGTTCTTGGGCCTTGTCTGTAAATTCCACTGTACACCAGCACCTTGTCCCTTCAGGGCAGAAACGGCTCCTCTGACATAGTGTCCTCCTCCTCTCTTTTGTTTGTAGTGAGTCCTCCAAGTGCTCGACCCCCCCCCCCCTGCTCCAGCACAAAGCACATTTGCTGGCATATAGAAAGCAGCATTAGA
The DNA here is from genome assembly GCF_965119305.1 of Pelophylax lessonae. Taxonomy (NCBI): domain Eukaryota; kingdom Metazoa; phylum Chordata; class Amphibia; order Anura; family Ranidae; genus Pelophylax; species Pelophylax lessonae. The sequence continues at coordinate 412,063,526 of NC_138769.1, forward strand.
TTTCTGAGCATTAAAGTACATCTAAAGCCAAGTCTTTTTGCGGTTTCTGTAAGTGGGGAGATTTCCCTTTGCGTCCTATCCCCTCCCACAACAGGAAGTGAGAGGAAATCTCTACAAAGTGAGGGAAATGCTCACTTAGTTGAAACTGCTGCGGGTTTCCCCTTTGGAAGATTTTTCCCTCTCTTCCTGTTATGTTGATGGCTCAATATTTTGTATTTTTTTTATCACTTTAATTCTTGTTTTGTATAGAGGGACACAGGCAGGGATTCTAACCCTTCCCTACTCTATCCACTGTTAAAGAACTAAAGCTGAACTCTGGTGAACTGAAAAACCACTCTTGTAGTGGAATTCCTTGTGCAATGCAAGAGATAAATGCTCATTTTTGCCTAGGGTACCAGAATAAAAAAACTTGTATTTAACCTTTTCTCACTCCCCAGGCTGTTGGCGCTCAACTCTCTGCTTTAGATTGTGTTCAGGCCCTCATCATTCTCACTTACAGTGCTGGACTAACTCTGCTGCATTGTATATAAGTACATTGCAGCTGCGACTGGCAGACAGAGTGCTTCAGAGGATCAGTCACAATGGAAGGTAGTCTTGGGAGTGAGGGATTAGGTAAGTAAAAGTGTTCTTTTCTGGTACTCTAAACCAGTGGCCCTTAGCCTGTATCTGGCCCTTGGGGCACTATTCTTCCACTGATACAAGGTACTATTCCTCTTGTTGACAATGATGAGGCGTCATTCCTTCCAATGACACTAACAGGCAAAATTTAGGCCCCACCCGCCTTCCTCCACTGCCTCTTGGGAAATGTCACAGGAGACAGTGGAACTATTCTTGGGGGCGCAAGGGAATGGGCTGCCAGCTGTGAAGCAGCATGGAGTCAGTCAGCTGCCCACCGTTAGGATGCCAGCGCCTGGACTCGAAGACCGGAGTCAGATGAGAACATCTCTGGATCCTGGGACTGGTAAGTGTGTGTGGGTTTTTTCACCAGCTACATTATTTGTAGCTGCTGACTTTAAATTTTTTTGTTTATAGGGTGAAGATCTTCTTTAGGTAATTGTGGGTATACTGGAAGAGTTGCTGGTATCCTGTAAGGCTGGTACAGATAGCTTAGGCAGCAGTTCAACTGATAAAGCCAGAATGATATTGATTTTTGGAATTTGTAATTCTTGTTCCTTGGGGCTATAGTACAGCAATAAATAGAAACCAGATAGACTTTGACAACTTAGAGATGTGGCCGTTTTTCTGTTTTAATTACTCATCCTTTGGACTGTTACGCAATTATTTCTTGTGTATGGTGTGCTAGGTGCATTCGTTTCCTTTAGTCTGACCCGATGATCCTCCCAGTAACACATTTGCGGTCCTAGGATGAAAACACTTGCTCACTTTACTGCCTCCATTGCATACATTACAGGGCTTCTAGCCTTGTACTGTACATAACAACACTGAGGGACTGCTTATAGACTGGAGCTTCAGGCAAAGAACTGCGCTGGAGCTGGGAGTTGGATAATTAATACAACCTTTTCTGCAACCCCCTAGACTAAAAGTTTACTTTTACCCTAAATCAATTCTTGAACTGTGCACTTGGACTTTTTTTTTTTATATGCTTTATCCATGCTGCAAAGCAGCACTTCTGCTTTTCTTGCCTAGGTTCTCCCCACTCGCCGAATACACGCAAATGTGCCACAGGGTTAGATTCCCAAGAGTGCGCCAGTTTCTCAGCCAGCTGCACATGGCAAGGGTCTCCCAAGCACTCCCAAACAATGACACCAGGGAAGTCCAAAATCGTACTTTTCTTTGTGTGTGCACGAAACACCCCCCCGCCCCCATGTTTGCGCATGCACAATATGGTGCCACCCATAAGGATGCATTGGTTTATTAACTTTTTTTGTGTGCTTGGAGTTGGTCTTTAACCCCTTTATGCCTAAGCCCTTTTCTGACATTTGTTGCTTACAAGTTAAAAGCAGTGTTTTTTGCTTGGAACCCCCCAAACAAAATGTATAATATATGTATGTATTTTTTAGCAGAGGCCATAGAGAATAAAATGGCGATTGTTGCACTATTTTATGTCAAACGGTATTTGCGCTGCGGTCTTTCAAATGCATATTTTTTTTTTTTTTTTTGGAAGAAATGCACTTTCATGAATTAAAAAAAAAAAAAGTAAAGTAGCAAAGTTAGCACAATTTATTTTGTATAATGTAAAGATGTTACGCCAATTAAATAGATACCTAACATGTCATGCTTTAAAATTGCGTACACTCGTGGAATGGTGACAAACTACTGTACTTAAAAAAAAAAAAAAAAAAAAAAAAAAAAATCTCCATAGAATGACGCTTTAAACATTTTTAACGGTTACCTGTTAAGAGTTCGAGCAGGTCTCGTGCTAGAATTCTAGCTCTCGTTCTAACAATTGCTGCGATATCTCGCGTGTGGTTTGAACACCATTTATGTATAAGGGCGCAACTTGCGTATGCGTTCGCTTCTGTGCGCTAACACGGAGGGACAGGGCACTTTAAATTTTTTTTTTCTTATTTATTTTTTTACTTTTACACTGTCCCTTTACTTATTTTTTTTTTATCACATTTATTGCATTTACTAGGAATGTAAACATCACTTATAACCGTAATAGGCAGTGACAGGTACTCTTTATGGAGGGATCTGGGGAAAGACCCTAAATCCCTCCTTTGCACTTAAAAACGTTTAAAACGCCAAGTTTCGGCTGTGTTTGGGTCTTCAGCCAGCCGGCAGACGTGCTTGCTGGTCAGATGGAAGACCCAGGCGAGCAGCGGGAGAGGGGGTGGGGGATGTCCCCTCCGGCTGCTTGTAATGACAGCCTGAGTGGCTGCTTAGCCGCATTAGTTATTAAAAGAAAGCCGACTGTCGGCTATAAAAATCAGTACCTCTAGCTGCAGGCATCACCCCGGTACAACCCCCTGAAGCTGAGGTTGCATATTTGCGTTCCATCGGCGGGATGGGGTTAACTACTTGAAGACCATTATTATTTTTTATTTTTTTCTTCTTCTTTAAAAGTTTAAATCAGTATTTTTTTGCTTAAAAAATTTACTCATAACCCGCAACTATTATAATTTTTTTAGCAGAGACCATAGGGAATAAAATGGCATTTGTTTATGTCCTATGGTATTTGCGCAGCGGCTTCGCAAACACTTTTTTTTTTTTGTGAAAGATTTTATGCCGAGTATAGTTACTCAAATTGTCATGCTTTAAAATTGTGCACGCTTCTTGAATGGGACAAACTATGGTACTTTAACATCTCTATAGGTGACACTTTAATTGCCTTTACTGGTTAACTGTTTAGTGCTAGAGGAGGTCTAGCACTAGAATTATTGCTCTCGCTCTGTTCGCTGCGAAACCTCACTTATGCGGTTCAGATTCTGTTTACATATGCAGGTACAACTTGCGTATGCGTTCGTGTCTGCGTGCAAGCACGGAGGGATGGAGGAGCTTTAGTGTTTTTTTTTTTTTTTTTTTTTTTTTCATACACTGTCTCCTATATATAAATTTTATTCCTATTACATGGCATGTAAACATCCCTTGTAATAGAAATAAGAATGAGAGACTCTCTTTATGGAGCGATCTGAAATCAAAGACTCCAAATCTCTTCCTTACCTTTTTTAAAGAATAAGTTCACCTTTCATAACATGTTACATCCATATTTGGAGTGTAACGTGTTTATGAATGCACTGGCTCCTGCACCGCCAGCTAGTGGAGGATCTTCTCCACCCGCTAGCAGTCAAAATGAAAAAAAAAAGTGGCCGTGTAGGGCACTGTGAGCGCCGTGGTAGTTCATTCACTCCTGTCAGCATGTATCAGCTTACTCATACGAGGTACGATCAAGCTGATACACTAACAAGATTGCAGGAGACCTGCATGGCACCTGCTGATTGCTGGTGCAATGCTTTACAGGCTCCTGCAATAAAAATAATAAATGCAAACTTTTGTGCCTGTAAAAAAATGTGCATTTTTTTTTTTTCTTTAAAAGGTTAACTTGTCCTTTTTTTAAAAGCGAAAGATCAAAAAAAAAAAAAAAAAAAGAAAAAAAAAGTTTTTATTTCACTTTAAAAAAATAAATAAATAAATAAAACTGCTTGGACCGTTTTTTTTGAGAAAGCTGGCTGCCTGTAGGAAAAAATGCTACAAAGGTTATGGCTGATATCTTCAGGCATAGTTCTGGAAAACCACTTGCAAACTGCAATGTATATATACAGTTGTGCTCCTAAGCCTCCTAAGCCTGGCAGAGTTTGATTTCTTGGCCATTTTTCAGAGAATATGAATAACGCAAAAACTCTTCTTTCCCTAAAACGTCTTTCAGGACAGCACCTTGAGAGATGGCTCCTCCCTCTCACCAACAGAAAACACGCCATCCACCAGATTTTAAAAGGAAGCTTCTCCTGCCATTCATCAGTTTTTGTGTTTCCTCCGACCGAGGAACACCTGTGTGGGGAGCTGGGCTCTTAAGGTGTCGTCCTGAGAGACCGGGCTTCCTGCGTCCACCTTACCCTATATTGGAGACTTTGCTTCCTCCCATTCACGCGACCCACTGCAGTGCATGGGCTCCTTCTTCCCCTTTAGTGAGTCAGGACCCCGCAGAGCGCAACCCCTGGATGGCATTTCTTGCTGGCGGTGCGGTCCTATTTTCTTCCCACCGCTACCTTTTCAAATTTGCCGCCGCTTGTCCCAGATCGAGTGAAGCTCGTCTGGCCGGAAGTGAGGTTTCCGGGAGGGGCAGTGCTCGGCAGGGGGCGCGTGGCGTCATTTCCGCCCGGGGAAGAGGGGGGGGGGAGCAAGCTGGTGCCTATTCCGGTTCCAGTCCTGTGCAGATGCGCTTTTGGTCTCCGGACTGTGTTATTGCCGATCTTACTGTGGGGTCTCTCTCCTTCCTTTTTTTTTTTTTTTTTGGCACTAGACCCGCCCCCCCCCCCCCCCCCCCCCCCCCGGTGGCTGGGAGCCTGTCAGGGCTCATGGGGCTTACCCTAATGTCTTCCTGTGCACCTAGGTGGCCCTGAGAATTAGGCTGACTCATTAGAAAGAATGTGTATGTTTTCTTTCATGTCTTCCAGGCTAGAGGCTCTGAAACAGTTGTTAAGAGGAAATGCCCCTCATGCAAAACAAAGCTGTCTGAACTCTGGAAAAAGACACTTTGCCAGGGATGTATTGAGCATCCTCAGTATGTGGCGATTTAATCACATCTGTAAGAAAGGAACTGGATGCTACCATTCAATCCTTTCGGTCATCCCTGCAGGATCCTGCCTTGAGTCAGCCATCAGCCTCACACTGTTCTCAGGGCTCACAATTGGTTCCTTTGGTGGAAACAGAAGTGGTTCCTCCCACCCAAGGAAGTCATTCCCCCTCACATTCCAAACAGGAGTCAGAGGAAGAAGAGGAGGAAGGGGCGCAAAGTATGCCCTCTAAATGTAAACTGTCCTTGGAAAAGGTGGATGGTCTCTTAAAGGCAGTTTATATCACCCTGGGTTTAGAGGAAGATAAGAAGGAACTATCCCTGCATGATAAAATGTATGCAGGTCTGGACTAACCTAAGGGTTGTACCTTTCCAGTGCATCAGACCATCTCAGATGCTATCAGAAATTAGTGGGCTGATCCAGAGAGGACAACCTTCTTCCCTAAAGCCTTTTAAGAGGCGGTTTCCCTTTGATGAGAACCTAGGGGCCCCCTGGAACAAGGTGCCAAAAATGATGCAGCCTTCTCCCAGGTTTCTAGGTCAACTGACCTAGCATTTGAAGACATAGGAGTCTTGAAGGGGTTCCCATGGATAAGATGGACCAGCAACTCAAGAGATCCTGGCAATCCTTAATGGGCAATCTTAACCACTTGCCGACTGCCTAACGCAGATCTACGTCGGCAGTCAGCCCCTCAAAGGCAAAGTGACGTAGGTCTATGTCGCTAGCCTGAGAAGGTCTAGGGAGCGAGCGCGTGCCGCCGGAGGCGTGGTCACGCACCCCCCCGCGCGTGTGACCGGCGGACCCGATGTCCGCCGGTCACTCGGCGATCGGCGGGGGAGAGGGAGAAAGTCAGGCGGCTTGTGTAAACAAGCTGCCTGTCATTCTCCCCGGTGTATGAAGGATGATCATACGGTTCTACTATGTAGAACCGTCGATCACGCTTCATACATCTGAAGCCACAGCCAATCACAGTAGAAAGCACGCCCCTAGGGACACACACAGCCCCTCCCTCTCAAATAAAGTTAACACCTTCACTACCAGTGTATTTTTACAGTAACAGTGCATATGTATAGCACTGATTACTGTAGAAATGTCACTGGTAACCCCAAAAATGTCAGTCAAGGGTCCGATCTGTCCGCCGCAATGTCGCAGTACCGCAAAAAAAATCGCAGATCGCCGCCATTACGCGTTAAAAAAAAAAACAACAAAAATGACAAAAATCTTTCCCTTTGTTAGTAAACGCGATAACTTTTGCGCAAACCAATCAAAATATGCTTTTTGCTATTTTTTTTTTTTTACCAAACATAGGTAGCATAAAACAAATTGGCCGAAAATGTTAAATTTAGATTTTTACATTTTTTTTGGGGGGAAATTTCATATAAAAAAAATGTGAAAAATATTGCTATTTTTGCAAAATTGACGCTCTTTTTTTTTTGTTTATAGCGCGTGATCAAAAAATCGCACAGGTGATCAAATACCACCAAAAGAAAGCTCTGTTTGTGGGAAAAAAAGGACGCCAAATTTGTTTAGGTACAGCGTCGCACGACCGCGCAATTGTCCGTTAAAGTCACGCAGTGCCGAATCGCAAAATACCCCCTGGTCAGGAAGGGGGTAAAATCTTCCGGGGCTTAAGTGGTTAAGCCTGCTATGGCAGTGACCTGCATATCCAGGAATCTGGATTACTGGCTTAGCCAGTTAAAGCACACATTACGGCAGATTCCCCTAAGCAAGAAATTCTGGATTCTTTCTCCACGGCTATAGCATTTATTGCAGATGCTTCAGCAGAGTCAGTGAAGATGACGGCAAGGTCTGCAGCATTAACCAACTCGGCCAGAAGAGCTCTTTGGTTAAAGACTTGGCCTGGAGATGCAGCTTCCAAGAACAAGCTGTGTGGAATTCCATTCCAAGGGGATCTCCTATTCGGTCCTGAGTATACAGAACAGCAGACAAAAAAAAAAAGGTATTTTCCTATTAAGAAAAAACAGCCAACTAAAAGGCTTTTTCGACCTCAAAAAGCTCAGAAGGATAGCAGGTCCCAGGAGAAGAGGAGAAATTGGTCAACGCAAAGACCCAAGAGAAAAGGAAGCGTTCTCTTCCATCCTCCTGCGTCGACCAGCAAAACGCAATGACAAGACCTTGCCGGTGGGAGGAAGATTGAGGGAATTCCTCCCCTACTGGGCAGCCATAACAGAAAGCCATTATATTCTAGATATGCTGTACCAAGGCTACAAGATCGAGTTTTCAGGGACACCGCCTGAAAGGTTCTTTGTCACAAACCTCCCAAGAGACGCAGCCAAAGCCCTGGCTATGATGGACATGAGACGACGGGGAGTTGTCTAGTACCAGTGGAGGAACAACATCAGGGGTTTTATTCCCACATATTTTTGATAAAGAAACCATCAGGGGATTTCCGTCTCATCCTAAATCTGAAACCACTAAACAGGTCAGTTCTGTACAAGAAGTTTCGGATAGTCTCAATTCTTAAGCCCCGTACACACGTACCGATCGTCGTCATACAAACGTCGGCGGACGAAAGATCTGCCGATTGTACGCTTGTTAGTATGGTGCCTCCGACAGCTGTCTGCGCACATTCTGCGGACAAGAGTCTTTCTTACAAACATGAAAATTTTTGTATGCCGACACCAGAACGGACGATTGTTCGCCAGTCAGTTCAGAATTCTGCCGACAGACCGCAGATTTGCAAGACTGGGCATGCTCAGAAAAGAAAAAACACAGGGAAAGTTAACCATTACATGACATCACTTCTGCAGTCGGCTGTAGTCGGCGGACAAAATTCTTGGGCAGTCTTTGCACTTTTCAACAGACACCGACATCCCGGGGAGAAAAGACGAACGTTTGTATGCCGACGATCGGTACGTGTGTACGGGGCTTTAGTCAGAACCCTGTTAGCCAAAGGATGCTTTATGGCATCAATAAACTTAAGGGAAGCCTACCTGCATATCCCTATAGCACCTCATTCACACAGATTCCTAAGATTGGATGTAAATCTGGGGAAGGAAATGCTTCACCTTCAATTCAAAGCCCTTCCTTTCGGCCTATCATCTGCCCCTCGTATTTTTACGAAAGTGATGGCAGAGTGCGTAGCGCCCCTCCGCCTTCAGTGAATCTCTCTGGTGCCATACTTCGACTACCTACTTTTCTTTGCCCTTTCCAAAGAAAAGCTTCAAGAGGATCTGCACAAAGCCAGAGGTCATCTAGAGTGTCTGGGTTGGATAGTGAATGTCCAGAAGTCGAACCTCATACTGGCTCAGCGGGTTCAGTTCCTAGGGTTTCAGATATGCTCAGTGGAACAAAGAATCTTCTTACCAGAAGATGCAGGTCAAGATCCAAAATATGGTAGCAAGGCTACAAACAAATCATTGGTGGTCAATCAGAAAGTTCATGTCAGTTCTAGGAAACCTAACTGCATCAATACCAGCCATACAATGGGCAAGGCTTAGTTTTTGACCACCACAGTATTTTCTCCTCAGTCTGGGATCACAATCCAGAGACTTTGGAGTTAAAGGTAAAAATCCCCACCAAGGTCAAGAGGAACCTCTGGTGGTGGAGAAACCAAACAATATTGTCACTGGGATTGGCTTGGGCCTTCCCGGTAGACCAAAGATTAACAACGGATGCCAGCAGATGGGGGTGGGGAGCCCACTGGAACCAAAACCTGGCACAGGGAGCTTGGTCTCAGATGGAGACAACAAAATCCTCAAATTGGAAGGAGTTGAAAGCAGTTGGCCTGGCTCTAGCGGCCTTTTCTCAAAACCTCCCAGGGGGCTCATGTACAAGTCCTGTCAGACAACGCCACTGCAGTGGCATATCTAAACAAGCAAGGGGGCACAAGAAGCAAAACCCTACGGCTATTGGCAACAGAAATTCTGCAATGGGCGGAAAGTCGGTTGCTTTCCTTATCAGCAATCCACCTAAAAGGTACACTAAACAATGTGGCAGATTACTTAAGCAGGCAGAAGATCCGAGAAGCGGAGTGGAGCTTAAATCCAGAAGTCTTTATGTTGTTAGTCAAGACTTGGGGAAGACCAGAGGTGGATCTGTTTGCAACAAGAGAAAACGCAAAACTTCCACTTCTCACTCCACAGAAACGACAACTCTCTGGGAGTGGATTCTATAGCCCATCCCTGGAATTTCCGTTTGGGGTATGCTTTTCCTCCTTTCCAACTTATTCCGCTGGTGCTGAGAAAGATCCAGACGGAAAGAGCCTCAGTGATCCTGATCACTCCATAGTGGCCCAAAAGGGTCTGGTTTTCAACTGTCCTTCAACTGACAGCCAAACCTGCTTTTCAGCTTCCTCTTCGTCAGGACTTGCTTCTTCAAGGTCCAGTCTGTCATCCAGAGGTGGAAAAGCTAAACCTCACCTCCTGGTATTGAGGAGCAACTGCTAAAAAGGAAAGGACTTTCAGACGCAGTAATTGCTACTCTACTTTCCAGTAGGAAGAAGGTTACAAGGGATACATATGCAAAATTTTGGAAAATTTATAATACCTGGTGTGGTTCAAAAGATCTAAAATTGGACAGTATATAGTTTCAATTTTGGAGTTTCTACAGGATGGTTCAGGGAAGGGTTTGGCAGTAAGTACCCTCAAGGTGCAAGTATCGGCCTTGGGAGTATTCCTAGAAAAGCCTATTTCCTCAGAATCTTTGGTCACCAGATTCTTCAGGGTCCTTACCCGCTCCAGACCAACACCTATCAAGAATTTTCCCAAATGGGACTTGTCAGTAGTTCTTCAGGCCTTTACAAAAGAACCTTTTGAACCATTAGAAACAATTACGCTAAGAAACCTTTCCCTCAAAACTGCTTTCTTGATTGCAATAACATCAGCAAGAAGAATTAGTGAACTGCATGCTTTATCTATTATTGAACCCTTTTTGTCCATGTATCCGGATTAGTGCTGCAACGATGCGTTGACGTAATCGATTACGTCGACTACAGAAATACGTCGACGTGCGCGAAAGGCGTCGACGCGTCACACGTGACGTCACACGTCCCCTGGGCGGACTGGCCTACCGGGATACCAAGATACGGCCGGCCCGCAGCGCCGCTTTAGGCATTTCCGGCAGGGCCGCTGCATTAATTGGGGCTGCTGCAGGCTGATCCCTCCCACTGTCTCACACAGACGAGATGTCACGCGTCACTCCGGCAGCAGCATGTGATCGCAGGTGAGCCTGAGGGGTCTGCACTGGGAGGAGGGGCTTACTAAGTGGTCTGTACTAGGTGGGAGGGCTTACTGAGGGGTCTGTACTAGGTGGGAGGGCTTACTGAGGGGTCTGTACTGGGAGGGGGGCTTACTGAGGGGTCTGTACTGGGAGGGGGGCTTACTGAGGGGTCTGTATTAATTATAGGATTAATTAGCTAATCAAAAAAACACTCAAGCAAAAAAAATAAAATAAAAATAATCGTTAAGATTAGTCAACTAATCTGAAAAATAAAAGCTAGATTAGTCGACAGACAAAATAATCGTTAGTTGCAGCCGTAATCCGGATAGGATAATTCTCAAAACGGATCCGGGTTTTCTCCCAAAAGTAGCATCAACGAAAAACCGATCCCAAGAAATTGTATTACCAACCTTCTGTCCTAATCCATTAGGAGATAAGGAAAGAAGTTTTCACAATCTAGATGTAAGAAGAATTCTTATGCACTACTTAGAGGTTACTAAAGAATTTAGATCCTCAAATTCTTTTTGTTCTTTTTTCTGGCAACAAAAAAGGTTGCCAGTCATCGAAAGGATCAATTGCCAGGTGGCTTAGATCTGCTATTTTAGAGGCTTACTCCCAAATGAAATGATCTCCCCCGCAGGGGATTAGAGCTCACTCTACTAGAGCTCTAGCCACTACGTGGCCAGAAAAAGCTGGTGCTACTCCAGATCAGATATGCAAGGCGGCCACGTGGTCAAGTTACTTTACGTTTGCACGACATTATAGATTGGACCTTTTTGGCAGCTGGGGATCAGGCTTTTGGCAGAAAGGTCCTTCAGGCTGTGGTCCCTCCCTAAACTAAGTAAGTCTCGATAATCCTCTCAAGGTGCTGTCCTGAAAGACGTTTTAGGGAAAATTCAAGTTAGACTTACCGGTATCTTGTTTTCTAATAGTCTTTCAGGACAGCAGGAGTCCCGCCCTATTGTATACAATTTTTTTGCTGTGATTAACCATATCTGTTTGTGTTCCAGCATAGGCCGGAGGTACTCTTCTACAACTGATGAATGGTGGGAAGCCTCCTTTTTAAAATCTGGTGGATGGGGTGTTTCCTGTTGGTGAGGGTGAGGAGCCATTTCTCAAGGTGCTGTCCTGAAAATATTGGAAAACAAGTTACCTGTAAGTCTAACTTGAATTTTCACTCATGGTTAGTGTTTGGCTGAAGCCATTTATTATCAATCCACTGTGTTTTACTCTTTTTTAAATCATAATGACAACCAAACCTCCCAAATGACCCTGATAAAAAGTTTACATACCCCAGTTCTTAATACAGTGTATTGCCCCCTTTAGCATCAATGACAGCTTGAAGTTTTTTGTGGTATTTGTGGATGAGGCTCTTTATCTTCTCCGATGGTAAAGCTGCCCATTCTTCCTGGCACAAAGCCTCCAGTTCCTGTATATTCTTGGGCTGTCTTGCATGAACTGGACGTTTGAGATCTCCCCATAGTGGCCCAATGATATTGAGGTCAGGAGACTGAGATGGCCACTCCAGAACCTTCACTTTAATCTGCTGTAGCCAATGACAGGTCGACTTGGCCTTGTGTTTTAGGATCATTGTCATGTTGGAATGTAAAAGTATGTCCCATGCGCAGCTTCTGGGCTCATGAATGTAAATTTTCCTCCAGTATTTTTTGATAACATACTGCGTTCATCTTGCCATCAATTCTGACCAAATTTCCTGTGCCTTTGTAGCTCGCACATCCCCAAAACATCAGCGATCCACCTCAGTGTTTCACAGTAGGAATGGTGTACCTTTTCATCTTGGGCCTTGACTCCTCTCCAAATGTTGCGTTTATGGTTGTGTCCAAAAAGCTGAATTTTGGTCTGATCACTCCAAATGACTTTGTGGCAGAAGGTTTGAGGCTTGTCTCTGTGCTGTTTGGCGTATTGATACTTTGTGGCATTTGTGTAGTAATGGCTTTCTTCTGGTGCCTCGACCATGCAGCCCATCTTTCTTCAGTGCCTCCTTATTGTGCATCTTGAAACAGCCACACCACATGTTTTCAGAGAGTCCTGTATTTCACCTGAAGTTATTTGTGGGTTTTTCTTTGCATCCCGAACAATTTTCCTGGCAGTTGTGGCTGAAATTCTAGTTGGTCTACCTGACCGTGGTTTGGTTTCAACAGAACCCCTCATTTTCCACTTCTTGATTAGAGTTTGAACACTGCTGATTGGCATTCTCAATTCCTTGGATATCTTTTTATATCCCTTTCCTGTTTTATACAGTTCATTTACCTTTTCCTGCAGATCCTTTGACATTTCTTTTGCTTTCCCCATGACTCAGAATCCAGAAACGTCAGTGCAGCACTGGATGAAAGATGCAAGGGTCTGTCAGGAGTCCAGAAACTCATTGACCTTTTATACACACACACACACACACACACACACACACACACACACACACACACTAATTACAAGCAAACAGAGCACAGGTGAGGATGGTTACCGTTGATAGCCATTCAAACCCCTTTGTGTCAATTTGTGTGCATGTTATCAGGCCAAAGTGGAAGTTGGTAACTAGTTTTGACACCGGAATTTATTCCATTTGCTCTGGAAAGCAAACACCCTAAGGTATTTTCTGAAGGGCATTGTGAATCTTTTGAAAAATGCAGGGAAAAAAATGAAAATGTATTATCCCCAGTTCTCTTCCTGGACATAGCCCATGTAGAGCTCCTCCTATCGAAACATTAAGCTTTGATTTTAGTTTTTAGTGTTTCCTCTGGATCAGGGTATCATGTTGCCATTGGAACTGATACGGGAAACTCTATCTCTGGGCTGTGGCTCTCCTGTCTTCAGTGTCGGAAAGTCCATACTGGCAGCATGTTCATTTTCCCTACCCCCCCCCCCCATGGAAGCTTTTATGTTCCAGCCTCTCCTGTTGTTGCTGCAGACTAAAGCCAAGAATAAAGGTCCAGTCACTGCCTCGAAGAAGAAATGTGCAGTCTGGGCAGCTAAATTGGGACCTTTCTGGATTTTTCAATTAGTGCCGCCTCATCCCCACACATTAATAAATAAAAATTACTTATTTGCAAGATTTTATAACCGAAATGGAGAAAGGTTGTGGTGCGTTTTTTTTTTTTTTTTTTTCATGTATTTAGCAAAAAAATAAAACCTAGTGGGGATCAAAAACCACCAGAAGAAAGCTCTATCGGTCTTAAAAAAAAGATGTAATTTGGGTATAGTATTGCATGACCGCGCTATTGTCTTTCACAGTACAACAATGCTGAAAATTGGCCTGGGTGGGAAGGGGGTGAAAGTAACCAGTAGGCAAAAGATTAAAAAAAAAAATTGGCTCCATTTATTTATTTTTATAACTGGCACCTAGATTCAAAGCATAATTCAAATTTGTCAAGTCCTGTTGTATTTTGTGAGCAGAAGACATTCTGAGAGTGGATGGAGAGGCCAGCACTATCCTTCACTGAGAATTGGAGTACTCCGTTTTATGCACTGTCTGTGAATTTGGGCATGAAAAAATTTAATTTTTCAGTAGACAGCAGTGGACATTGCTGGACAGACATGGGGCTCAGGTGAGTATTAGGGGGTGCTGGGGCGGCTGCTACAGAATGGTGTGTGTTTTTTTTTTTATCTTAATGCATAGAATGTGTTAAGATGAAAAAAAACCTTCTGCCTTTACAACTCTAAGATGGACTAACATTCTAGTAAAGCTCACCCTCCTCTTCATATGAAATATTTTATTCTTTAGTTACTCCCCAAATATTTACATAATAAAAGGTTCAGTTAGTTGGCATGCATCAGTGGTAGTTCAAGTTGTTCTTCTTTTGTAATAATGGTAATTTGCAATCTTTACATAAGGCATATAATAAAGAAAAACACTGTTGCATTGTCTGTAGTGTCCCCCCCCCTTTTTTTTTTTTTTTTTTCCTAATCATTAGTAGGGTCAAATTGACGTTCGTTTTTGATGAAAAAAAATTGAAGTAGCAAGATGGAAAATTTTACTCAAGCAAATTAATTCTATTTTCCATCAGTGTATGTGGTTTTTCGCTAAGCCAAGTCCATTCATTCCAAAAACAAATGTTAAAGTGATTGTAAAATCTTGTGTTTTAAAAAAAAATAAATAAATAAATAACAAACATGTTCTACTTACCTGCTCTATGCAGTGGGTTTTGCACGGAGCAGCCTGGATCCTCCTCTTTTCGGGTCCCTCACCAGCTCTCCTTGTTGTGTGCCCCCACAGCAAGCCGCTTCCTGAGAGTTTTTGTTCAAAGTTCTCTACTTCTATTGCAGGCTTGATCATGTTTATTTGCACACTTTTCGTGCAATATATGATTTTTTATTTTTTTCATCCTCAGGTAGGTTAGCGGTACTATATTTGTGTATTTATATTATTTGATGCTCTGAAACTTAACTGTATACCACTGTTATCTCCAGGCACATAATGGCAAACATTATTGTAAAAGCAGGGGCGCCCTATCTTAATTTGCCATTGGTTATGAAGCAGCATGCCCAGTTTCTTCCACATTGTCATCCGTGCTCACTCAGAGTAAAGTTGCCCAAATGGATTAAAATGTGTTTGCTTCTGTGCTTCTGTGTTTTTTGTTTTAATTTTGATCATTGGCTGGTCAGAAAAAAGGAACCATTCTTGCTGTTGAGCATGGTCAGCTCAGTCCATGTGCTGGGCTACCCAGCAGCATATCCTATGCTTCTCCATACTATCATTGTTTGCTGTTTGACTCCTGTTTTACCAGTTACCTTGAAGCCTTCCTGTAATTCTAAGCAGGGGGTGCTGTCTGTAGTAGGAAGGATCCTGACTTGGTGCTTGCCCCATGCTCTTCCCGGCTCAGGTGTACTGCAGCTAGAAGTTGGCGCTTGGGCTGCAAATGGCCTGTAAATTTATGGATTGCTTGTGTGTGTATGTATGTGTATGTATGTGTGTATGTGTGTATATATAATATATATATATAATTTTTGTGTGTGAAAGGGGCCCCTCATTTTTTTCCAGTCTTAGTTGCTTGAAATAATTCTAATCCACACAAAAATCTAAATTGTATTGCTGGGGCACTAAAATCATTCAATGTAATGTTGGGGAGATTTGAGGAAAAGGTTTGGGACACCCTGTACTGTCCTGATGATATCCCAAGCGGAAGGTGATACTTTAAGATCTATAGTGAACAATGTGGAACCTATTTTTTTATGTAGACCAACTGGAAGCAAAAGTAGTCTTCATGCCAACATTCCGAATGTAGTACCAGTGTTCTTGGGTTTGGTTTCATATTGAAAAAATGGCCTTCCTGAACCTTTATCCCCCCCCCCCCCCCTGATGTTTTTAAAGGTTTTAATCATGCCTTTTTTAGGTTCCTGAAGTCGCTTTCGATATATTTTATTCCCCAGACCTTTCACCGTTTTTGTTCCCCATCTCTGGACTCGTTCTATTTAAATCAATATTTTCATGTAAGTGAGGTCTCCAGAACAGGGCACAGTATTTTAAATGAGGTCTCACTTAAGATCTATATAAGGGAATCAGGACCTCCTGCTGGTGACTGGGATTTCCTAAGGGCCCCTTCACACTGATAAGTTTACCTTGCAAGAAAAAAAAAGTTTCCCTTTAAATCCTATGGGTTTTTTCACATCCCTGCTTTACGGGTGCTGTGCGTTTTGAAAGTGCTGCATCTTTGGTTTTGAAAACCGCACCAAAATGCAGCGCCCCTATTGTGAAATGAAAACCCATTAAAATTGTGGTTAAAAACGCACTGCGGTTTGGTGCATTTTTTGAGTCCCCTCTATATTTCACAGGTACAGCCAATCCAAAAACACACAGGAAACCTCAGAGAAACAGCAAATTTACAGTTTTCGTTTTTACTGTAATTTTGCTATAGAGCAGTGTGAAAGACCCTAAGGCTAAAGCTACATAGATCTTTATTAGCTCAGTCATGCTGCTAAAATTTGGTAGCCATTAATTGCTAGGTAAAGCAATGGCGTGCTAAACAGTTGGTACAAATAGTTCCCTATGCTGTAAATTGCCCAAGTAGCTTGTAGTCACAATTTTTAATCCTGCATATTGGCTCAATTCTTGATCATTCAGAGCAATTCTGGTACTATGTGCAACAGCATACTCCATGTGTAGCTTACTCTGTAGGGAAACTATTTGTTTCATCTATTTCAATAATGCTTGTGCTCCTACCAGTTTTAGTAGCGTAATTGAGCTACTAAAACTGTCATCTAGCTCTTAACATGCTGCAATAAACAAATATCACATGTTCTCATTTATTTATTTTTTTTGTATAGTAAAGAAGTGGGTTTCTGCTTGAAATGTACGGTATTTTTAAATAAAACTCATCTATTTTACTGCAGGAAAATAGACAAGTGTAAGTGGGTTGGAAAAGGTTTAGAAGTAATTTCACTTTTTCTGAACAGAATAAAATGGGATATTGACAAATTTGGTACTAGTAATACCTGAGCAAATCTAAGCTTCTTGTTAGTAGGGGCTGCAGGTGGCTAGAGTGCAATCCCATTATACCCAAATCTTTACTCTTTGGTAGGTCATATTTCCTTTTACTGTCATCTTGGTAATCATAACTGTTGTACTTGTGATTCTTGATTATTTGAGTATTCTAAGATTATACACAAAAGAATAACAACGTATCCTTCTCTCCATATACACCTGCTGGGTCAAACTTTTTATCTTCCATGTCCAGTGTTGGGCTTCAAAAAATATCACAATCCAAAATTTCTTTCCTAAGTAATCTATGCTCCGCACTTTGATTTTTTTTATTTTTTATTAAGGCCTAAATCACACATTCTGCGGCTCACAGCAGGGGGTCCGGGCCGTCCCTGTTCACGGATTTCAGGTGTGAATCAGATCTGAATTTCTGCCTGAAGTTGCACTTGATTGCGCCAAAGACGCACAGGACTCTTTTTAAATGCAGAGCACAGCCACCCTGGAGGTGTGTGAACCGGCTCCATTGAGAGCCAGTCACACTTCCCTGTCATGCGAATTGGATATGGGGAAAGCTGATCTGTGTGAACCCAGCCTGAAGGTTCCTTTCACTGCCCAGAGAAGCTCCACGCTTTGTAGTTGGGTGCAGCACTTACAAGTGTCACTGTGCAAATAGCAGAAACCGTTCCCAACACAAACCTCTCCTGTGCCTGCTATGGTCCTGGTTTGCATGCACACCAATCCTGGCCCTGCTTCCGCCTTACTGCTAGTGGGACATCACATTTTTTTCTTTCTCCAGCTCCTCTTCCAGCGACTGAAGTCCTCCCACTTTTCCCCACCCTCACTGGCTCTCACCATCCTTCCAAAATAACAAATGCTGCTTGTGCAATAAAAACATCTGATTTGTTTATTTACTGTAACATTCAATACTCGTGCTGGAGTTGCACCGATACTCATGCGAACTCCCTGATACCTTAAACCGATACCTTTTTGTGGTGGGATTTGAGCTCATACTAAATGAATGGGCTTAAATCGCACTGCAAAGAATCACGTTATTTGAACAGGAATGCGGTGGCAATTCCTGTCTGAATCGCATGCCGTTTCCCGCACCAATCCTGTGTGAACCCAGGCTTATCATAGCGACTTTAGTCTGGGTTCACACGGGAGTGGTGCAGGAATCACACCACATTCCTGTTCAAATAGCATGTGATTCTTTGCAGTGCGATTTGAGCCCATTAATTTTCTATGGGCTCAAATTGCACCGCAAAGGTATTCGTAATCATTCTCAGTGAGTACTTGAGCACAATTATCAGTACTCGTACTCGCTGATAAGATCATGTCAGTGCACCCCCTAACTCGCACAAACACTGTAGCAGATTTAAAGGCTGCAAGCTCCTCACTGGTAACATCTGTCTGAAGCCCACTCAACAGCGGATTCCAGTTGTGCAGTTCATGATGCACCTGTCAGCAAGGTAGGGACAGGATTTGTTACCTCTGGGAACTTGTAATTTGTACATCTGATTTGGGAGGTTCTGCCATAGTAGTTCCTGCTCCAAGAGGTGTGTGCTGGCCACTTATGCTGTCAGCTGCTTTCTACAGTGAGTTTCGCACTTCTATTTAACATAGAACACATTTTTTTGGTAATTGTTGGTAAAAATATTTAGGAGTTTGTTAGTAATGTGTTTTTTTTTTTTTTTTTTTTTTTTTTTTTTTTGTTTTTGTTTTCTCTAAAGCTGCTTAAATCACCACAGACTACATCATGAATGGCCAACTTGACCTAAGTGGCAAGCTGATTATTAAGGCTCAGCTTGGAGAAGACATTCGCAGGATTCCAATCCACAATGAAGATATCACCTATGATGAGCTGGTCCTGATGATGCAGAGAGTATTTAGGGGAAAACTCTCTACCAATGATGAAGTAACCATCAAGTATAAAGATGAAGGTATGTTGCCTGGTGTCTGAAGGTATGTTGCCTGGTGTCTAGTGGTGCACCGAAATTTTTGGCCGAAAATGGGCTTATTCCATTTCGGCTGAAAATGGGTTAAAGATGCCGATACTAAATATGGCCGCCGCGGGCGCAGCGCAGGTTTCAAAAGACCCCGCCTCTGGCCGGCGGCCCGCCTCCTGGTGATGTCACTACTACGATGTGCATGAATGAACTAACACACCGGACAAGCGGCCGCTAATAGCTGTAACTATGTGAGCGCTTCACTTCCCTATCAGGCGGATACCTCCGCTGACAGGGAAGCTAAGCGCTCGCATAGTTATAGCAATTAGCGGCCGCTCGCCCGCCCGCCCGGTGTGTTAGTTCATTCATGCACATCGTAGTAGTGACATCACCAGGAGGCGGGCCGCCGGCCAGAGGCGGGTCTTTTGAAAGGAAGGACACAGGAGGAGCCGAGTGAAAGTAGGGAGATTGCATTGGGATGGTGAGGGACGCTGAGGCAGTGGGGGGAGATGCTGAGGCGGGGGGGAGGACGCTGAGATGAGCTTACCAATGGTATTAGTATTATGCAGCATGAGGGGGTTAATGGATTGCCACTGCTGGTCACTGATAAATTAGTGACCGACCAGTGGCAGTTAATTAACCCCTTTGTGCTGCATTAGTGCAACCAGTATCAGTGTTAATTAACACTGATTGCACTGATACTGGTTGCACTAATGCAGCACAAAGGGGTTAATTAACTGCCACTGGTCGGTCACTAATTCATCAGTGACCAGCATTGTGCAATACATTAACCCCCTCATGCTGCATAATGCAAATACCATTGGTAATTAAATTAACCACTATACTGTGACAGGGTGGCAGCTACAGGTGTACGCCTGCCTGCTTTTGGTGTATGCCCCTGTTCTATCTATTTTAAAATCATTTGGGGGAAAAAAGTCATTTTCGGCTTTCGGCCCAGAATTTTCATTTCGGTGCTTCCCTACTGGTGTCTGAAGGTATGTTGCCTGGTGTCTGAATTAGAGAGGAACTGGGACAGGCTGAATTTTAACCATTTACCTAATTGGATAAAGCCAGAAGTTAATAGGCAGTATGTAGCAGAGAAACCTTTTTCCCAAAAAGATGTAGAAGGAACCTTGGAGTGAAAAAACTGCTCATAATCTTAAAACTGCTGATGTACAGTCCACTTTCTTCTAAGGGGCTTACTAGTTTTTATAGATTGCTTTGTCTTCTGCAGATTAATCCTCCTTGTAACATTATATTCTCAAATATCCATAGCATTACTCACTGCTTAACTTAAGAGGAGCTCTTCTGTTCTTCTGTGTTCATCATCTTTGGCCGTCTTGATTAGCTGGGCCACTATGACTGAACTTCTATGCATGTGCGTAGGGGTTAGTTTATCCTGTCACTGAGGCATGCCGAGAATGTACACTGAACTGCGCATGCAGGTGGTGAAGGGCAAGCTAGGGGTACATTTCCACAGGATTGGCTTGTATCGCTGCATTTAAAAACTTTTCTTTGTACAGCTTGTACATCTTTGGTACCTGCTGCCACATTTTGAATGCTCCCCTTGGGCCACTGACTGATCCATCTGCAGTTAGAGCACCAATCATTTGGCTTCTTTGGAAACCTTTTTAGATCTTGTTTTTGAAACCTGAAATTGCTAATTAACATGCTTCTAACTTTAATCACTTGCTTTTGCAGTTTGTGTTTGTGATTTAATTACTTTGAAATATTTTTTGTTTTTTATGTAGGGTTTTTTTTTCCCTTCCCCTTATATTTTGTCCATCTGTGTGTAAAATATACAGTATAACATAAACAATGATGCAGATATAGATATATTATATTTTTGTGGCTTGTATCTTCTAATTAAAGAGATAGTATGAATCCCTATTTAAAAGGTATGCCCTAAAAAAAAAATTAACTTTTCTTTCTGGCCTTCCTTTTTTTTTTTTTTTTTTTTTTTCTGTCTGCCCCAAGCTTGGCTGAGATGTTTTCATCAGTAATGTATGTTTAAACACGGTCAGCAAATGCAGTATTTCAGCCAGCCAACATTTATTGGTTTGCCACATCATCATACTGCGTGGAGAAATAAGCTTAACAATAGACAAACATTGCCACATGGTGGTGCTAACAGACTGTGCATAATACAGCACTGTTCTTTCAGGAACAATTTCTTCCTTGTGTTTTAAATATTCTATTTAAAGTAGCACACTGACTTGTATAATAATTTAATCTCTGAAGACTTGTGTCTTGTGGAATATATAGCATTTTAAAGTATAACCTAAAGGCCAAATGCTTTCGTTCCGTTTTTGGGTAGAGGGGGATATATTAGAGCACCTGTCAGTTTTTATTGTTGTCTGTTATCCCATTTGAGAGATTCACCCTCTCTATTTGTCCTGTTTACCATTGTTATTTTGGCTATGGGACAGGAAGTGAGCATACAGTTGTACTAATAATTTTTACATACCCTGGCAGAATTTATGATTTCTTGGCCATTTTGTGGAGAATATGAATGATAACATAAAAACTTTTTTTTCACTCATGGTTAGTGTTTGGCTGAAGCCATGTTTTAGCAATCAACTGTGTTTACTCCTTTCTAAATCATAATGACAACAGACTACCCAAATGACCCTGATCAAAAGTTTACATACCCTAGTTCTTAATACCGTGTATTGCCCTATTTAACATCAATGACAGCTTGAAGTTTTTTGTGGTATTTGTGGATGAGGCTCTTTATCTTCTCCGATGGTAAAGCTGCCCATTCTTCCTGTCAAAAAGCCTTCAGTTCCTGTAAATTCTTGGGCTGTCTTGCATGACCTGCACGTTTTGAAATCTCCCCAGAGTGGCTCAATGATATTGAGGTCAGGAGACTGAGATGGCCACTCCAGAACCGCTTCACTTTATTCTGCTGTAGCCAATGACAGGTCAACAGCCTTGTGTTTAGGATCATTGTCATGTTTGAATGTAAAATTACGTCCCATGTGCAGCTTCCGGGCTAATGATTAAATGCAAATTTTCCTCCAATATTTTTTTGATAACCTACTGCGTTCATCATGCCTTCAATTCTGACCAAATTTCCTGTGCCTTTTGTAGCTTACACATTCCCAGAACATCAGCCATCCACCCCTGTGTTTCACAGTAGGAATGGTGTACCTTTTTCATCATAGGACTTGTTGACTCCTCTCCAAATGTAGCGTGTATGGATGTGGCCAAAAGGCTTAATTTTGGTCTCCTCACTCCAAATGACTTTGTGCCAGAAGGTTTTGAGGCTTGTCTCTGTGCTGTTTGGTGTATTGTAAGCGGGATACTTTGTGGCATTTGTGTAGTAATGACTTTAGGGCTGCCACGACGCGTCTACTACAAAAAATTGTCGACGTGCATGAAAGGCGTAGGCCCGTCAACGCCCCCTTGCCGGCCGCAGCGCCGCTTGAAGCATTCCCGGCCAGGTGAAATCACCCCCCCCCCCCCCCCGGGCTCCGTCCACACCAATGTCGGAGACAAGAGGTGAGCACTGACCGTCTCCAGCACCCCCGTACTCCGCCACAGCTTCTGCCGCAACACATTCGCCATCCTCCCCGACCACCCAGGTACTTAGAGATGTCACATGTGCGGCGCTACACCGGCTTATACTATACTGTGGCGGCTTGTAATGGTCTGTACAAGGTGGGAGGGCTTACTGAGGGGTCTGCACTTGGAGGGGGGACTTATTAAGGGGTCTGTACTAGGTGGGAGGGCTTACTGAGGGGTCTGTACTAGTGTACTTGGAGGGGGCTTACTAAGTGGTCTGTACAGTACAGACCACTTAGTAAGCCCCCCCTCCCAGTGCAGACCCCTCAGTAAGCCCTCCCACCTAGTACAGTACTGTACTAGGTGAGAGGGCTTACTGAGGGGTCTGCACTGGGATGGGGGGGCTTACTAAGTGGTCTGTACTAGGTGGAAGGGCTTACTGAGGGGTCTGTACTAGGAGGGGGGCTTACTAAGTGGTCTACACTAGGTGGGAGGGCTTACTGAGGGGTCTGTACTGGGAGGGGGGCTTACTAAGTGGTCTGTACTGGGAGGGGGGCTTACTAAGTGGTCTGTACTAGGTGGGAGGGCTTACTGAGGGGTCTGTACTGGGAGGGGGGCTTACTAAGTGGTCTGTACTAGGTGGGAGGGCTTACTGAGGGGTCTGTACTGGGAGGGGGGCTTACTAAGTGGTCTGTACTGGGAGGGGGGCTTACTAAGTGGTCTGTACTGGGAGGGGGGCTTACTAAGTGGTCTGTACTGGGAGGGGGGCTTACTAAGTGGTCTGTACTAGGTGGGAGGGCTTACTGAGGGGTCTGTACTGGGAGGGGGGCTTACTAAGTGGTCTGTACTAGGTGGGAGGGCTTACTGAGGGGTCTGTACTGGGAGGGGGGCTTACTAAGTGGTCTGTACTAGGTGGGAGGGCTTACTGGGGGGTCTGTACTGGGAGGGGGGCTTACTAAGTGGTCTGTACTAGGTGGGAGGGCTTACTGTGGGGTCTGTACTGGGATGGGGCTTACTGAGGGGTCTGTATTAATTACAGGATTAATTAGCTAATCAAAAAAACACTCAAGCAAAAAAAAAAATAAAATAAAAATAATCGTTAGATTAGTCGACAAATTAATCCCTAAATGACTTTCTTCTGGCGACTCGACCATGCAGCCCGTCTTTCTTCAGGTGCCACCTTATGGTGCATCTTGAAACAGCCACACCACATGTTTTCAGAGAGTCCTGTATTTCACCTGAAGTTATTTGTGGGTTTTTCTTTGCATCCCGAACAATTTTCCTGGCAATTGTGGCTGAATTTTTAGTTGGTCTACCTGACCGTGGTTTGGTTTCAACAAAATCCCTCATTTTCCACTTCTTGATTAGAGTTTGAACACTGCTGATTGGCATTCTCAATTCCTTGGATATCTTTTTATATCCCTTTCCTGTTTTATACAGTTCAACTACCTTTTCCTGCAGATCCTTTGACAATCCTTTTGCTTTCCCCATGACTCGGAATCCAGAAAGGTCAGTGCAGCACTGGATGAAAGATGCAAGGGTCTGTCAGGAGTCCAGAAACTCATTGACCACACACACACGTGAGGATGGTTACCTTTTTAATAGCCATTCAAACCCCTTTGTGTCAACTTGTGTGCATGTTATCAGGCCAAAATCACCAGGGTATGTAAACTTTTGATCAGGGTCATTTAGGTCGTTTCTATTGTCATTATGATTTAAACAGTAAACCCAGTTGATTATATAAATATGCTTCAGCCAAACACTAAAAATTAGTGAAAGAGAAAAGTTTGTGTTTATCACTCATATTCTCTGAAAAATGGCCAATAAATCTTAAATTCTGCCAGGGTGTGTAAACTTATGAGCACAACTGTAAATTTCCCCAATGAGACACAGATGGCAACAGAAAAAAAAAAGAAAAACTTACAGGGATAAGAACATTGCTTACTACAGGGATAAGAACATTGCTTACACTATCTAAAAATAAATACAATTTTGCCTATAGTTCTACTTTTGATTACCTGAACTTTGCTTTGATGGGAAAATATTTATCAATTACTCTTCAAATTGGTAATACAGACTTTCATATTTTCAGAGTTTTCCATTTTTCTGTAGTTCTTAGAAATCGGTGGGCCCAATTATTCACGATCTACTTATATTTGAAAAGCCTGTTGTAATGTCTGCCCTGCTGTATCTGAACGAGACTCGCTATCCGGATACTACGTTATCTGTACTAACCAATTAAAGTCTGATACTTTGGGATACAATGTGGGAGAGAATAAAACCTCTGCTAGGTTTGAATTTTTTCCTTTTTGGAAAAATTTCCCAGTCCACAGGGAACATGAAGCAGAAATAAAAACACACAAAGACTCTGACATTCCGAGTTCTACTAAAAGAAAGTGTTTTTAAGTGTATGTATGTGTATGTATGTGTATGTATGTATGTATGTATGTATGTATGCATGTATGCATGTGTGTGTGTGTGTGTGTGTGTGTGTAAACTTTTTTTTTTGCTATAGAGTGAAAGGGTTAACCCCTGTGAGGGTTTTTTTGGCCCTCTTTGTCCCATTGGGGAGATTTCCTTTCACTTCCTGTCCCACAGCCAAAACAGAAAGTGAGAGGAAATTCCTGCAAATTAATAAACCCTTGGGCACCCCTGGGTCACAATGACGAGTGTCCCCATTGTAAGGTTTTCTGGGTACAGCCCAAAATTATATATATATATATATATATATAATTTTTTTTTTTTCTTTCACTTTCAAAGATAATAAAAAGGACAAATCTCCAGGGCACAGACATCAATAAAATGGACCTGTTCTAAACCCTCCCTACCCAAAACTAAAAAAAACGGTTTACCTTTTAGTTCTACTTTGTTTTTTTGTGTTGCTCTGGGGCTCTTGCCCTTCTTTATAGCCTGTATCCCTTCTTTTCCTCTCCCAGGTGGCACAAAGACAACAATACATTCTGATATAGGTTCTATTCCTTTCTGAAACTTTCCAGAAAACTGGGAGATATCCTTGTTTATGTCACAGCAGGGTTGACATATATTTGAAAACCTATTTGAAGGTATGTTGCAGCCTTGGGCCCCTTTCACAGGAGTTATTCTTCATTAACGTTTCGATCCGTTTACAGCCGTTTCTATGGCTTTGATGAAATTTCCCAGAAAGCCTTGCTCCTCCCATGCTGCATTGCAGTTTACAGTGAGTGACTTGTCCTTGCTTTGTCCTTGTATGCACTATCTGCTTTGTGTGAGGAATTCCGACACTTTTGGGACAGCGTGACATTGATTGTCATTAGGGATGCACCGAAATGAAAATTCTGGACCGAAACCGAAAATGCAGGATGCCCTTGGCCGAAAACCGAAACCGACTTTTTTTCCCCCAAATTATTTTAAAATAGAACAGGGGCATACACGGGTTGGCAAGTGGTTAATTTAAAAAGGTAGGATAAGCCTATGTGCTGACCATCAACCAGATGTAGTAAAAGGATAAACAATTAGGTAGAGTACGAATATTGCTGCTTATTTTTATTATGGTATACTTGCACGTATTGTCACTGTGCACATTACTGTTCACTTATTTACATTGATTTGATGTTGCTTTGCTTGTTTTTAGATGTGTATTCATATTTATTCCTGTGATTTTTATAACATTGGGGGTGATTGAGCGCCGGTTCTATTTATAATTTTAAGTGGTTAATTTAATTACCAATGGTATTTGTATTATGCAGCATGAGGGGGTTAATGTATAGCCACTGCTGATCACTGATGCATTAGTGACCGATCAGTAGCAGTTAATTAACCCCTTTGTGCTGCATTAGTGCAACCAGTAT
Organism: Pelophylax lessonae; assembly: GCF_965119305.1. NCBI lineage: Eukaryota > Metazoa > Chordata > Amphibia > Anura > Ranidae > Pelophylax > Pelophylax lessonae. The sequence continues at coordinate 412,089,615 of NC_138769.1, forward strand.
CAGTGTTAATTAACACTGGTTGCACTGATACTGGTTGCACTATGCAGCACAAAGGGGTTAATTAACACTGATACTGGTTGCACTATGCAGCACAAAGGGGTTGTGATCTTTGGATGGCGCTGGTGATCTTTTGGATGTTAAATGAATATAATTAATATATCAAACCTAGCTCTTTTTTCTGATGTGATAAATTGTATAAATTATCAAATACAAAATCACATAAAATGGTATAGGTGCTGATGGCACATATGTGTGCTGTGTTGTGTACACGTAAATATCTAATAAATCTCTGTAAAACCAATATCAATTTAAAGTGCTAGTGACACACAAATGTGCTGTGCAAAATTAAATAAAGTGCTTAATAGTGCAAAGTTACCATATATTCCTTAATATTATACAATAAATGTAAAAAATAAATCCATTATTTTTTATAATAAATTTAGTGCATATAAAGTTCTTAAATAGTGGACTATGCTCCAAGCTGTAAAAACAGTTCATGCAAAAAAAATTGTTGCTTGGATATCAAGTGCTCCAGTGATTAGATGTGCCACTTTTTGCTTCTTACCAGATGCAGGTAGGTCGCAAGGACCCCAAAAGTCTGCGATCCCTTTTTCTTAGGTGGATCAAACCATAAGCACTCCTCCTCTTCACTTTGATTTAAGTGTGGCTTTTAACAGAATATTATGATCCTTTTTCCTCACTCCATTAATTTACCTCATACAGATGTAAGTTAAGCCCATATGCAGGAAGACAGATGAGAAGCCAACATAGTGTAATATTGCTAATTTATTAATGCAATGTATCATTTACAACAATTGGCTGCTTACTTTTAGTTGTGCCCTCCTGGCACTGGGCAATCGGCATTGGTTATTGTGGGTAGCAGGATTGGGGTTTAGATCTGCAGTATCCTGGATGCTCTCCTTCCTGGTTTCCCCTGTAGCGTGCAGCGGTTGGCGTGCGTCCCAGCCTGCGCTCCAATGCAATAGGAAGTATAATCTTTCTTTCTACTTCCGGTGGTCTCTGCTAAACCCGAAAGATCACCAGCGCCTTTTTAACAAGTATAAATTTATTGCTGTGGACATTGGGGCACATGGCAGCAGTTCTGGTTCCAGAGTGTTCCCGTGAGTCTGTAATGGGTCGAAGACTGCAAGATGGGTGATTCAGCATACCTTCTGATCAGCCTCTGCCTGGAACTGAAGGACCAAACTTACCTTTTTTTTTTTTTTTTTTTTTTTTTACTTTTATTTTTTAAAGCTTTAACAACACATAGAAAATGCAAACGCTCTGAAAACTCAGGTTGTAACACAGAAACTTGGTTACAAAACCTGAAAAAGAGGTGGGGGATGGGGAATATGAAGTAGAAGGTTGGGAAGAAGAACCAGAGCTGGATTGGCTATTCGCTTGAGAAACATCTGGGAAATCGAGCTAGTGTTTAAACTTGGATATGTTCCCTGAGAGGAACATGCATAAGAAAAAAAAAAAAAAAATATATAGTGTGTGTGTGTGTGTGTGTGTATATATATATTTATATAAATGTGTGTGTGTGTGTTTTTTCGGGATTAAAAAAAAGCAGAATGCGCACTATCGTTTCTGGGCTGTACTACGTTATGGTAGTAGCAAGAAATTTATTCACTTACATTTTAAAAAGTTGTGTGGTTGTTTTTGTGTGTTTGTGGTATTTTTCTTTCTATTTTGGGCCAGTTTTTTCTTAGATTAAAAGAAAAAAAAAAAAATTAGATCTTTACTATTTACCATCAAATGAAAGCCCAATTTCTCCTGAAAATAACGAATCCACCTGGATGCATAAAGTAGTTGTGATATGTATAGGTTTACTAAGGCATGTCAGAGTTGCAAAATTGGGCTTCGGCATTAAAGCGGTTGTAAACCTAAAAAAAATAAATAAATAAACCCTGCAAGACAAAGGCATAATGAGTTAGTATGCTTTGCATACTAGCTCATTATGAATTACTTACCTTAGAACGAAGCCCCGACACGGACCCCTGGACACCGCTGTGGGAGCTGACATGATCCCTCGGCGTCTCTTCCGGGTTTGGCTGCTCTGGCGCTGTGATTGGCCGGAGCCGCGATGACGTCATTTTCCGGCAAGCTCCCGGCAAGGAAAGCTGAAGGTCCGCCGGGACCTTCAGAGCGCATGCGCCGCTCGCGTGAGCGGCTGCATGCAGTGCAAATATCTCCTAAACCATGCCGGTTTAGGAGATATTAATTGTACCTACAGGTAAGCCTTATTATAGGCTTACCTGTAGTTAAAGTGGAAAAAAGCGGTATACTACCGCTTTAAAATTTTGTTTTATCCTTAAGCACGAAAGGGTTAAAATAACCATTTGTTTTTCTTTTGTTTTTCATCCACCACTCAGCTGTTACATTTTTCTTTTTTTTAGATGGAGATCTTATCACTATCTTTGATAGCTCTGATTTATCATTTGCCATACAGTGCAGTCGAATACTGAAGCTTACATTATTTGGTGAGTATAATTTGAATTTCATTACATTGTCGCTGTTTTCTGTGTGACATGCCCGATCTTCCCTCTATTCTTAAAAATTGAAAGGAAGCAGGGTTTTTTTTAAATGGTATGTTTAACCACCTCCCACCCGGGCCATTGTAAATATACGGCCAGGTGGGAGTCTCGTCCTTCTGATCGGACGTTCCGCAACGTCCTTCAGAAGGAGCGAGATCGCGCCGCCGCGAGCACACGCAGCGGCGCTATCTCGATGTGCCTGTGTCCCTCGGACACAGAGCAACAAGATGCGGCAGGAGGGCCCTGTGATTGGCCCTCCTGATCACATGACGGCTGTGTCCAATCACAGCTGTCATGTAATGTAAATAGAGCCATTGTAACGGCTTCGATCTCCTCTCCTCCTGACAGATCCTGTCAGTAAGGAGAAGAGAAGAGGATCGGTGCTGCAGCTGGGGTGATCAGTGAGTATTTCTAATTACTCACTGATCACAGGGGGGGTCTGTGCTGGTAATCAGAACATTGATTACCAGTGCAGCCCTGGGGGGAGGGGGTGCCACCAGGGATGCCCACCCATGACCACCAGGGATGGCAAACAGGGCTCAGAGAGCCTGCCAGTGGTGCCCCCCTATCAGTGCTGCCCACCAATGCCATCTATCAGTGCTGCCCACCAGTGCCCGTTATTGCCATCTATCAGTGCTGCCTATCAGTGCCCATCATTCCCCCCCCAGCAGTGCCGATCAGTGCCACCTATTAGTGCCCATCAGTGCCGCCCATCAGCGCTGCCTATCAGTGCCCACCAGAGCTGCATATCAGTGCTATCTATCAGTGCCACATATCAGTGCCCATCAGTGCTGCATATCAGCGCTACCTATCAGTGCCACCCCATCAGTGCCTGACAGTGCGGCGTCATCAGTGCTCATCAGTGCAGGAAAAAAACATATCTATTTACAGAATTTTATAACCTAAACAAAAAACTTTTTTTTTTTTTTTTCAAACTTTTCGGTCTTTTTTTTATTTGTGCACCAAAAAATAAAAAACCTGGCGGTGATCAAATACCACCAAAAGAAAGCTCTATTTGTGGGGAAAAAATGACACAAATTTGGTTTAGGTACAGTGTTGCATGACCGCGCAATTGTCATTCAAAATGCAACAGCGCTAAAAGCTGAAAATTGGTCTGGGAAGGAAGGGGGTTTAAGTGCCCAGTATTGAGGTAGATAAAAAAAATTATTTGTTCAGGAACAGTATTCTTTATCTTTGCATGGGATGTATGATTTGAGTTGTTTGGGTTTTTACAAATCATTTTGTTTTTTTTGAGGTTTGATCTCGGGTCCTTTTTTTTTTTTTTTTTTTTTTTAATATTGCTCTATCATTCATTGAACACAGCCATTTTCCATGACGGATGGGTTTTGATGGCGCCACCTACAGGAGCAGGACGCTAGATACAACTTTAGTTTAAAAGCACACCCAGTGGGGTGACCCTCTGGAGGTGGCCAGACCCTGCATCTGCAGTAAGGAGTTCAGTTTCTCTAGTGTCCACCTTTGGAGTACTATGTAAAGATTATATATATATATATATATATATAATTTTTTTTTTTTGTCTTCAGTCAACTGTGGTGCTGGGTGACACAAGTATTCTAGATCTGGGTAGTAATGCCACCCCTTCCCCCCCCCCCCCCTCCTCCCCAAGTACCACCACTGAGTGCCTGTTGGGGGGATAGGAAGATTGGCTGCAACAACTCTGCTACACAGAGTGACTGACTGGCAGGAGCTGGCTCCCCAGGCTGTGTTCTTCCGTATTGGATTGGGTGAAGTCACCTGGATCGTTAAAGAATCAGAGTTGTTCATCCCGTCCCCCCAATTGGAAACTTGGAGAACTACTAGGCTTGCCCTCAGGACTGAGTATTGTCCTGTGTTGGATTGGGTGCATCGGGTTACATTATAGGTATAATTTTGCTGCAGGTGCTCCTACCACTTCTCCTCCACCTTTTTTCTTTTTCCCCCCCAAATAAACGCTGCACCCCACCCTCCTACCTGCAGTGGTACACATGATCTTACCTGTTGTGCATTCAGTGGGGATTTTTTGCTTGAAGGAACTGCAAACTACAGTCTGCATGTGGGGTTATGTGATCTATGTCCTCGGGGCTGAGGGGGGAGGATTGGAGAGAGGTGTTTCTTATATGCTGTTTTTATTGGGGTGATTAATACTGTTGAAGGAGGTTTTTTTCACGCATCCCAAGCTGTGGTTTCTCACCTTTTTTGGGGTCTCCTTTTTCCTCTCCGCTGAAGTTGGTTTCTGCCTTTTTACACTGGTTCAGGTTCTGGAACACTGCTTTGGGGATCTTGCTGGGAAACAAAAGCTGCTCCACTCTCGCAGTGTTGGGTGTACAGTGCCATGGGAAGCAGAGCTGCACAGTTCTGTGGGGTGTTGTCGTGGCTGCCATTCTTTTCTCCTCCCATGTAGTGATACCTGTTCATACCTGTTCAACTTTCAATTACACTGTGGCAGGTATATACATGTGGTGCCGCAGGTCCCATTTTTCTACTCGTTCCTTTGCTGTCCTTTTCTTTTTGTGGTTTGAGTGGGCGGGGGTGATTGCCAGATATTCTGGCAGGTGCACCGTGGTTTCCTTCCCCAGGCAACTTCCACTTTCCTTATGAAAATAAATATATATTTCTTTGGGAGCGGAACTGAGCTGATAGGGTTGGCAGATTGACAGTTTGTCATGATTTTGGGTTAAGGGGGCCACCCCCCTCCTCTCTGCTGGTCTTATCTGTGACATCCAGGGATGTAACAGCTTGAAGCATGATTCCCCCAGGTGGAATCTTGGGCATCAACATGCAGTCTGCAGAGGCCTTGGATCTACTAGACTTTGTTGCGTGTGTGTGTGTTTGTGTTTTTTCTTTTTAGATTTTATATATATATATATATATATATATATATATATATATATATATATATATATATATATATATATATATATATATATATATATATATATATATATATATATATATATATATATATATATATACCCATTGTTGGATGTGCTTTTAGTTTAGTTGCATCTAGCATCCTGCTCAAGTAGGTGGTGACATCGAAACCATTTGTCATGAAGAATGGCTCTGTCCCTCAATTGACTCAAAGAGAAATATTTTATAATGTGATTAAAAACCACATTTTTAAAAGGGGTGGGGGACTAGTAACAGATCATACATGTAAAGAATATGATGTATCTGCAGACATTACTCCAGCTTTTATATTTTTGGGGTTAGAAAAGTACAGCATTTGTTCAGCATCTCAGCCTCAGCACAGGTTTTCCTAAAGGTTGTGATCCCTTTTGTAGTGCACTGGTTCTGTTTACAGATCTTGCACTAGATGGCGCCACAGTTCCAATAAGGTTTTATGATTGTAGCTCCTGTACGTAAAGAGATCATCAAATGAGCATCTAGTCTGTGGCCTCTTAGTGGAATGCTGTCAAAAATCAGTTGCTATAGCAACACTGTTTTAATTCCCCTTAGGACACTGTGAAAAAACATAGAAAGCATATGTGGCATTTGTTGCTGGATACATGTAATTACATATATCCATCTAGTTGATGATCAATTTAACTTGCTATACAAACAGTGTACAACCTAAATAAATAAATTCTTCTGAAGGTCCTAAATGATTAACAAAGTTTATTACGGTATTAACTGTCATTTTCATTCTTTTTTTTTTTTTTTTTCCCTGGGATGGGTACATCATGACGGATCATACAGTACATCTAGTAATTAATTGTCAGGCACTGCATGCATGTACTTAAAAATCGGTTTTACCTTTTTGCTTTATTCATATTATCCATGTTCTATCTTAACTGGTCTGTTTTTCAGCTTTAGGAGATGATGAGGGGGGTATTACCATTGAAGTAAAGTGATGTAATCATTCCCTCACAGGAGGTTCTCTGTAGGACTGGTTATCCTTTGCTAGGCTAGCCCTTCCTATTCCTCACTCTTTTCTGCTCTTATCTGTTACTTGTTTTACTAAATGTAATATGGAAAATCTGCGCTTAGGATATTCTTAGATTCTTTGTTAGTGATGGCTGCAGCCCACCTTTAAAACTGTATTCCGAAGGTATATAGTGAGAATAGAGCATAAAAGAAGGTGCGTGGCGCTGCCAATGTATACTTAATATTCTATACACGTCTCAAAGGTGCAAAACATATAGTATATAATAAACTGTTGTAAATCCTGTGTATATCTCCCCAATTATTATTAAAATAAGATAAGTGACTGGATACTAAAATACTTATAAAGTGCCAAGTGCAGCAATACTGTGCTGTGTATATTCTGGGTGATGAAATAAATCAATAAATAAATAAGATCAATCGTACGTGACCCAGCTCAGTGTAGGGTACACTGAAATATTGTGCCAAATACAAATGTGATGACCAAGATTTAAATACAAAATAGTGATAGCAGTGTTAGGTGTGTGGTAATATCACAGCCTATAATGAATAAATAAGGTAAAAATAAACTAAAATCAGTGGTGACATATGCTGGTAATAACAAGGTGAACCACTGTGTGTATCCTTGAGTGTGTCAAATAAATTCAACTAATAACATCATATGTTGGCAGGGAACTGTATATAACACTTTACAGCAGGTATATCCACCATAAGAAAAATAGCAGCAATAATCAGAGTTTCAGAGAAATAAATAGTGCATAAATAACCTAAAAAGGAGGATAATCCCAAATAGTCCATAGGATTTTTGTGCAAACAAAGGTGACTTCGGTGCAGGTGCTTCTAATTAAGGTTTTAAGGGTGCTCGGATTCCGGTGATCACTCTGTGCTCCCCGCATCCCCAGGACCACACTCACCAGAGCTGGGTCACGTAATATTGATCTTATTTATTTATTGATTTAGTTTATCACCCAGAATATACACAGCACAGTATTGCTGCACTTGGCACTTTATAAGTATTTTAGTATCCAGTCACCTGTCACTTATTTATTATCTTATTTTAATAATAATTGGGGAGATATACACCGGATTTACAACAGTTTATTATATACTATATGTTTTGCACCTTTGATATGTGTATAGAATATTAAGTATACATTGGCAGCGCCACGCACCTTCTTTTATTCTTTGTTTTACTAAATGCAACTGTGAATCAAGGTAGAACGTAGGCCAGGACTAGAAGTCACACTGTTCTGTGCAGATTCAGTGTCTGTCCCTTATGCAAATACAGGAGCGCAAAAAGGTCTCATTTGCAATTTTATTTTTTTTGGGGGGGGGTTCTGCTTATACCAAAGCAAAGGCAACAGCGGGAGAAGTACATATTCCATGGAGTCACTGCTTAACATGGCGGCACGGCAAAAATGATTACCACCATCATGTTCAGGAAACGGTACTATCCACGGAACCCGACATATTGAACTGAAAGGGGTGCCCCTGCAGCCTCAGTTTTTAGGGGGTTAAAACAGATGATTAGGAGATAATACAACACTTGTCAAATGCCCTCTAAAGAGTGATCTAAATACAGAATGCTTTTCAGAGAGCAGCCCTAGTCTAAACTAGCCTTAACTTTTACTAAGAGGGAAGTGTAAAAAGCCTATGGCTGCTAAACTCTGTGGCCAGTGGAGCTGAAACCTTTAGACCAGTGTTTCTCAGCTTCTTTTTTTTTTTTTCCCATCAAGGCACCTTTGAAAATTATGGACAGTCTCGAGCCACCCTCTTTCAAAATTGAGGCACCCCATCCTAAAATGTAAACCCTATTCTATTAGTTTTACATAATGCAGCAACATCCACACATGTCAGAGACCCAATGTTAGAGGTGCAAACAGGTACTGACTAGGATTCCAATGTTTCTCCTCTTCCTCGGGTTTTCTCCATCACTCAGCTAATGTGACCCCCCAAAGCTGATGGAGAGAGGCAGGGGATAGTCAAACAAGGATGCTCTAAAGACGACTGACATCATCCTTATCAACTGATGAAGCCCTTAGTTAGGAGGTTGGCAGCTAGAAGGTTGTAATGGTGCACAATGAAAAGCTGTTGCTTTGTGTAACTAAAAAACAGGGTTCATCCACACGCTGGCTTGTATATATTTTTGGACAATTTTTAGGCATTTTGCTGAGGCACCCCTGAAGAAACCCCAAGGTACCCCAGTTTGAAAAAAAGGCTGCTTTGGATCATGCACCTGCACATTTCTTGCAATACTCCGTTTTTGCAAGTGTGCATGCATTAACTATTTTCATTTGCGTTTTCGTGTGTGTGTGTGTGTGTGTGTGTGTTTTTATAAAAAAGAATTTAAATCTCATTTTTTTTCTTTAGGAATGCGGAAATATGACTTGCATTGTGTTTTCTGCTTTGAGTGCTATACATCTTGAGGCCCACATACAATGTGCAGTTACCTGCATTTTTCATATTAGAAAAATGCAGGTAACTGCAACGACCAACAGAAAAGATTTTGTTTCCTGTGTTTCAAGCTCAGACAAGAATGCAGTGCTCACTGCATTCCAGAGCAGTGCAATATTATGCGACATGGTTACATAATATCGCACTGCTCTGTATATCTCCCAGCAAAAAGTGTGTGTGTGGTGCAACAAAACACACATCACAACTCCCCTTACCACATGGCTGTGCAGCCTCAAAGTTGTGTGGGCAGAAGGGGAGTATGAACAAGCCCTTGGGGGTTGAAGGTGGAGGGGGGTTGTTGTACAGAACAGTACGTTTTTATTTCTGAGGTTAACTTCTCTGAATTCAGTGCAGATTATTATAAGTATATAATGATGAAAATTTCAGAGCACTGTCTGACAAACATGTTTTCTTATTTATATGATGTGCATTTTTTTTTTTTAATCCAGATTGTCTCAATACTTTCTGCTCCATATCAGTTACTGAGTCTTGGCACCAAGATATTTAATTATTTTATCCAGATGCCTCTGCAGAAAAGCCGTACTTACTCATATATTCTGACTTATTTGTTTTTGTTAACATATGATTATCAGTGTGACACTGAACAATCTGTTCACATCATCTTGTGCTTTCTTGTTAAAACATTATGTATTTGATACTTGGAATAAGAGGGCAACATTTTACTGATGCAGCTTTGTATTTTGAGAGTCCATTGAGAGGATGGTCTTCTTTACTTTTTTTTTTTTTTTTTTTTTCTTGATTGACTAACTAGCTTACAAGCTTTTTAGAATAATCCGTTTATTCATATAGAGTGGGACAGAGGTTCCTATTGGTATAGTACTATAATAGGCCTCATTTACAGTACAGCTGCTAAACTGAATTTTAAGAGCAGTTGGGCATAAACGCGGTATCAAAAAGCTGTAAAATGGATGTTTTTCACCATCGGTTTCCAGCGTCAGAAAAGGTTTTAAACTGCCCTATGTAGGTGAGCCCTAGGAAGCACACTGGATTTCTGCAGATAAACCTTTATTTCTCTAGCGCTCATTGACAGACGTAGTCCTCGGTGATACACCACCTTCGGGTTATGTTGCCTCCACAGGAGCAGGACTAGACAGGAAATTAAAAAGCTCTGGCCACACCCTAGGGGCAGTCCCAGAGGGTATATCCTCTCTCTCTCTCTGCCTCAGCAAATCAGTTATTTTCTGTCTAGTTAGGAGTAAGGACCTAGATACCTTGCTGGGATCTTAGGTCCTGGCAAGATTTTTTTTTCTTAAAGGATTTTTTAGACAGCTTTTTTTCTCCAGTGTTCCTGTGAGATCTTCAAGCAAGAAAGCTGAACTGGGCGACGGGCTGGATGTTGAGATCCGGTGGTCACCCCAGTTCAGCCTACGAGCGCGTGCAGGCCATAGCTCCGCGCTGGGTCGGCCGCGACAAAGTCCCATTAAAGGACTGACCCCGCGAGTTAAACGTCTCGCTGAAACGCCAAAGACCATGAGTCACGGCGTCCATATCGGTCGACAGCCCTCCCGCCCCGGTGGAGAGGGGTACTGTCAGGAGTTGGTGCCCGCCTGGTTCCGGTATGGTGAGTAGTATGTTCCCCCTTTTCCCCTGACGGGTCTTGTGGTGAACGCGGGCCCCTCTCTGTATGGTAAGATAGAGTCCCTCTCTATCCTATAAATGACACAGATCCTCCTACTTTGAGTGTGATTTTATGTGCAAAAAGCCAGGAGGCTTGGTTTGGGAGCTAACAATCTAATTGTATACATGTTAAAAAGATTATAATCTGTGGCATTCTGGGAATCTTACGGTGATAAGAATAAGCTACCTACCAGTCAGAAGCCACGCACATGTAGACTGCCTTCCTAATCAGATCTCCAGCTATTAGCAGGCCTCCCGAATGGCCATGCGGTCCGCCAGGGCCGGTACCGCCAACCACGCCAAATCCCCATGCAGAGAGAGTGTTGTGTGCCCTGCAGCACACCGCTATTCAGTACAGGCCGCCGCCATTTTTTTTGCTGGATCGCACGAGCCGCCATTTTGGCGTAGCCTCGTGTCTCCAGCATGGGGGCGGCCATGTTTGAGGTGATCCAAACACCTCGTGGAGCTAGGGGAGGCGCCGGAAGGCGTGCAGAGGGGCGGAGCCGCCTCCTTTCTTCCTGGGCAGTTAGCCAAAAGACTTCCTGTTTGTCAAGACAGCGCTGTAACCTGTTGCAGTTAAACTCTGAGCATCAAGTGGTGAGCCTGGGGGTCTATCTCTCTCTCTCTCTCGATCGATAGGGATCCCTAGCAGGTAACACTAAGGGGCTTTTTGTGGCGCTGGGGGTCTGGGAAAAAAAAAAAAAAAAAAAAAAAGTTTTTTATTTTTGAATTATATTATCCAGGAAGTGACTGGAATTATCATGGACCCTGCCACACATATTCCCCCACCTGTTTCCCTCGAGGGGGCCACGGGACCCGCCGGTGCACAGAGTGTAGAGTCATTTACAGCAATTTTGGAGTCTATGGTGGCTCGGGTGGAGGCGGCCTGTCAGGGACGGGGGTCAAGGAAGCGACCCCCGCCTACCCCTATACTATCTGACACCTCTGACTCTGATTCAGAGATGGTCACTGCAGTTGCAGGTTCCTCTGCAAAGGCTGTTATCCCAGGTAAAGCCCCCTCAGACAGTGAGGAGGACGCTTCTTCTCCTGCTATAATTCAGGAAGAAGCATTGGTGGACGCACTAGTTGTGGCAGTGCAGGAAACCTTAAAACTTGAGGCTTTACCGGCAGAGGCAACTGAAACAGAGATTCCTTTTGGTACTAATAAGCCCATCAAAACGGTGAAGGTTTTTCCTGTACCCAAATGTTTCGGTAATCAGATTAAAGGAGAATGGGAGCATTCTAAACGTACCTTTACTATTTCCAAGCGTATTGCTAGACGCTATCCGTTTGAGGAATCCATCATTAAGAAATGGACGGTACCACCAGTGGTGGATCCACCTATTTCCAGGCTGAATAAAGCCACGGTTATCCCAGTGGAGGACACTTCGTCCTTTAAGGATCCGGTGGATCGAAAGATGGAAGCAGAGTCCCGCACCATCTTCTCTCTGATAGGGTCAGCATTTAGACCAGTAATTGTTATTGGTCTAGTTTCCCAGACACTTACGGAATGGGCGAAAATGGTACGCCAAGCCCTTAGGGTAAAAGATATTCCCCAGGAGACATCTGATTTGATGGAACAGATTATACAAGGGCTACAGTTTATCTGTGACGCAGCCTTGGACACTACTCCCTTATTAGGGCATGCATCTATGTCAGCGGTGATCCTCAGACGTGTGCTGTGGTTAAAATGCTGGTCAGCTGACCTAGGTTCCAAAAAGACCTTGACAAATCTCCCTTTTCAGGGAAATCGTCTATTTGGGGCCAACCTAGATGAAATCATCAAGGATGCCACTGGGGGCAAGAGCACTTTTTTTGCCACAGGCTGCTAAAGCTAAGGGACCTCGCAACAAGCGAGGACCTTTCTTTACCGCCCATAAAGGGCGCCCGGCTGGTACTAGCGGGAAAGGCAAGACTCCTCCAGGAGGGTTCAAGAAGGGCTGGTCGGACAAGCAGAGGACCAACCCAGCCAAACCCGAAGCAAAGGAGTACACAGCCTGAAGGTGCGCCCCCACCCGGTTTCAGGGTGGGGGGACGTTTTCACCGGTATTCAGGACATTAGATCGAGCTTCAACCCCTACTACCGGTGCGATTCTTCCCTTCCAACATTTAAGTACTACAGGAAGCGGTAGTTACCGTTCCCTGAATAGATCTTTTCCTTTACCTTTTCCTAAGATTAGTCCCTATACCTCACAGGAATCGGATCTGGTTGACCAGATAGGCCAAGTAGCCTCTAGTCGGGTGACTTCGGTCCCTGAGGTTCAACCAGAAAAGATCACCCTTCCTGATAACAATCAGGTATCTGATAAATGTGTGGGAACAGAAAACGACCAGACTTTCTCGGATGGTCGGGGCCAGATACCTCTAGGGACGCCTGGTTCAGATTCTATCAGCGCCAGTGGTCCTAGAAATTCTAGGCTGGCCTCCTCAAGCCGGCCTGGCCGACTTGGACATGCTAGTCGCAGACGTTCCGTGGGAACTTCGTCTCAGGGAGTGTCTGTGGTCTCAAGGACCAATTTACCATCATGCTTTACAGTCGCTGGGTTTAATGGCCTGGCCATTGAGACCCAAGTACTGAAGGACAGAGGTTTGTCTACTTCAGTCATTCCTACCCTTATTAAAGCAAGGAAAGCGACTTCCAGCAAGGTCTATTATCACACATGGAAGACTTATATTGCGTGGTGCGAATCTTTAGGATTTCCTCCACGTACCTATTCGGTGACTCGAATATTGGCCTTTTTGCAACAAGGGGTTGAGCAGAAGCTAGCCTTGAGCACCATCAAGGGTCAAGTTTCAGCATTAGCAATCTTCTTTCAGAAACCTTTAGCTACCAAGTCCTTGGTGCGGAATTTCTTCCAGGGGGTGCGGCACCTGGCTCCTTTAGTCCGCGCGCCCTTACCGCCCTGGGATCTTAATTTGGTTTTGTCGGTTCTACAGAAACCTCCCTTTGAAAACATCAGGGAGATTCCCTTGCTTACTTTATCCCAGAAGGTGGCCTTCTTGGTGGCTATTACTTCTGCTCGCAGGGTGTCAGAACTGGCTGCATTATCATGCCAGTCCCCATACCTAGTGATTCATAGGGATAAGGTAGTACTTCATCCTAAGCCATCTTTTCTTCCTAAGGTGGTTTCAGATTTTCATCTGAATGAAGATATTGTACTACCTTCCTTGTGTCCTCAGCCCAAGCATCATCGGGAACATGCGTTGCATTCCTTAGATGTGGTTCGGGCAATCAGGGTATACCTGAAAGCTACGGAATCATTCCGTAAGACGGATTCACTTTTTGTGATCACGGATGGCCCCAGAAAGGGTTTGCCTGCATCTGCTGCGACCATTGCCAAATGGATTAGACAAACGGTGGTACAGGCTTATTCTATTAAGGGTCAGAGTCCTCCGTTCCCTGTTAGGGCGCACTCCACTCGGGCGCTCAGTACTTCCTGGGCCTTTCGCCATCAGGCGTCAGTGGTCCAGGTATGTAAGGCGGCCACCTGGTCATCGGTACATACCTTTACAAAATTCTATAAAATTGATGTGACGGCATCGGCGGATGCCTCATTTGGCCGCAAGGTTTTGCAGGCCGCAATTTGAGGAGACCGGTGGTCTACCTCGAGGGTTTTTTTCTGTTTGGAAAAAAAAAAAAAAAATTTTCTCTTTTTTGTTGAGTCTCATCATTAAGGATGAGCATTGTAAACTTCTAGTTGGCACCGGTTGGGCCTTCTAGATTGGGATTTGATTTCCATTTTCCCACCCCTCATTTGTGATACTGCTCTGGGACGTCCCGAAGGTGGTGTATCACCGAGGACTACGTCTGTCAATGAGCGCTAGAGAAAAATGGATTTTTGTAAAATCTTACCGTAAAATCCTTTTCTCTTAGCTCATTGACAGACTTAGTCCCCGCCCCTCTGTTTTTGAGTTGGGTTGGGTTAAAATCTCTAAAGACTGCTTTTTCACATAACTGATTTGCTGAGGCAGAGAGAGAGGATATACCCTCTGGGACTGCCCCTAGGGTGTGGCCAGAGCTTTTTAATTTCCTGTCTAGTCCTGCTCCTGTGGAGGCAAAATAACCCGAAGGTGGTGTATCACCGAGGACTATGTCTGTCAATGAGCTAAGAGAAAAGGATTTTACGGTAAGATTTTACAAAAATCCATTTATTTCTGTACTTGCAGCAAAAGGATAAAACATGGGGAAATGTGCATGTATTGCAGAAATAGGCTATTTTTTTTTTTTTGTTTATGGATTTTTTTTTTCTTTTGTTTTTACTGACATACACTTTAAAGGGTAAGGCCAGGCAAAACTTAACTATGCTAAACCTGCTCAGTACCACATTATAAACCTAATCTATCTAACCCTCTAAAGCAAAAATCGCTGTACTTCACTTTTTCTGCACACAATCTGGTCTCCAGCGACGGAAGCTGTGTGCAGGAGCGCACCGACAACGGCTGTGAGATTAATGGAAAGTGATGTCACCCAAAGACTAACTATGGGGCTTCGGGTTGTCTGATGCCTTTTCTGCACCTGCTTCCACCCTCAAGCCACTTCTGACAGCTCAGCTTAGGATCGGCTGCAGAATAGGTAAGTACAGGTATTTTTGCTTTCCAGGGTTAGATGGATTATGTTTAGAATGTGGCACAGAGCAGGTTTAGCGTTAGTATTTGCCTGGACTTATCCTTTAATGCAGGGGTGCTAAACCTTCTAAAGCATGGGCCCATACATATGATAGTCTCTGAAGCAGCCAGGATGCCCAAGGAAACCAGTCAGGCTTACGTTTTACCCAGCTACCTGCTCCTTTGGCCATTCAGGTGTCCATGAAACCAATTACAGATGGTGGGGATAACATCCGGTCAAAGCAATGCAGTACCTCTGACAGCTATTCGATAAGTACCATATATCCCTATAGAGACTCTGTTTTTTTTCCAGTAACTGCTAAGTGCTATATATCTATGGAATAATGTCCTCTGCCCCAAATGGGGGTGAAGACTAGGCCTAGGACTGTGACATAGTAGCTGGATCCATTTGGAACACAGCTCACAGAAAGATGCACATAAAGATATATGCCATATGATTAAAGTGGGCCGGATTGTAATATCTTTATAACTGTGTTTTGATCCAAAGTCCAGTTAAAAGTTCCTGAGAGGGAGAGTTTGTCCACAAGGACAAGAAATGCTGCTTTACATAACTGATCTCCTGTGCACATATGCAAAGGACTGTATATTAAATATACTAATGCGAGGGAGGTGAAGAACCCAATGCATGTTGCTTAGGGGGATGCTTTTTTGTGCTTCTACCTCCTCTGGACCATTAAAGATAGTGTCAAGCACTTGAACACGGTCTGTGTATCTTTTTGGATTATGAAGTAATGGAATTTTTGGGACGTGCTACCATTTACGTTATATCAATCACTGTGTGAATAAATCCAAGTTCCCATTTCATGAACACGTATGACAAATCTCTTTTGGAAAAGTGACCGACAAATATGCCAAGGATCTTATAGGCCAAATCAATTTGGTTCAGGATGCAACTTTCATCCCCCAAGGGACTGTAGGAAATCGGTTTAATGGATGGCCATGTAGTGGAAAAGGAGATGGAATACACAGTCAGTAGTGGTGACAACCAGTATGATGGTTACACTGTTTGATATATGCAAGCAATAACAATAGGAACAGGCTAGCTGTAATTTTTGTTTCTAAAATTTCCTGTGATGTATGATGTACATGTGAATTTTATATATTTTTTGCTACAATAAAGGTGATTTTTGTATGCAGATGGTAGTAGCCACACATTTACCACCCCCAAAGAGGTATTTGCAGAACAAATGCTTTAAAAGTTATTTTGAAATGTGTGGATAGGGGTAGAGCTTAAATCCATTTTTGGAGTGAGAGTGTTTAAAATATAGCTGGTGGAATAGCTCCCCCTATCAAATTATAAGAAATGGGGCTGATATCTTGTAGGACGTTCGGGCTTGGGTTTTTTCTTTTTTCAGACTCACTATTTGTGCTTACGGATGGGCCTCAAAAAGGACTATCTGCTTCTTCTGCGACCATTACTGGAGGGTTTAGACAGACGGTGACTCAGGCCTATTCGATTAAGGGTCGGGTTCCTCCTTTCCCTGAAGTCCCACTCTTCATGGGCGCTCAGTGCTTCTTGGGCTTTCGTCATCAGGTGTCAGTAACACAGGTATGCAAGGTGGCTACTTGGTCGTCGATGCACACTTTCACAAAATTTTATAAAGTGGATGTGTTTGCATCTGCGGATGCCTTTTTGGCTGCAAGGTTTGGCAGGCTGCTTTTTAGGGGGCTTGTTCCCTCTTTAGGAGTGTAATGTTTTTCAGGTGGGCTCCGGTTACCTGGTTGGCTACGGTTTAGCCTAGGGAATTTTTTTTTTTCTTGCTGTTCCCACCCCTCATGTTTGACACTGTTTTTAACGTCCCAATGGTCAAGAAGATCAGGAGCTGTGTTTGTTAAAGAACGAAAGAAGAAATGGGTTTTCTCTATTGTTCATTGACGGACACAGGTCCCGATCTTCTTAACTGTTGGGTTATACTGTCCCCCACAGGAGTAGGACACTAGGCAGTTAAAAAGTCTGGCCACGCCTATGGGCAGTCCTAGGGGGTATACTCCCTCTCTCTGCTATAGGTACTCCATCTTTTTTTTTTTTTTTTTCTCTGCCTAGTCAGGAGTAAGGACCTAGATATTTGCTGGGATGTCTGGGCCTGCCAATTTTTTCTTTTTTTTTCTTTTTTAGATAGAATTTTTTTGCTCCTGGATTTTTTCTGTGAATTGGCTCTGCTGCGGGGGGCTGGCCTGCGAGCTAAACGCCTCACGAGTCGTAGCGCTCCTCCTGGCCGACAGCCTCCCCCCTTCTCTATGGAGAGGAGGTTCTGTCTGGAGTGGTGCCCACCTGGTTCCTGATATGGCAAGTAACTGTCCCCCCTCTCCCCCTGGAGGGTTTTTGGGGGTGGACGTGGACCCCTCATGGGACAGTGAGACCCCTGGGTTCCCCCCCTCCCCGTTAGGCACCCCCTTCTTTGGTCTGGTGGTCCCTGTGGGCCATCTCATCCCCATCTGCCCCCCCCTTTCTCTGACGCTAGTGCTGTGGGCTGGCCTGGTCCACCGCCTAGGGTGGAAGCAAGGTGCTGTGCTCGCGATCGGCTGTGGGGTGGGCTTTACATGGTGGGGGCTCCAGCCAGGGCCTCCCCTTCCTGCTTGTACCCCCTTTCCTGCCTGTGGTGTTTTCTGAGGCCTAGGAATCCCTTCTGGGTCCCTGGGAGCCTCATGGGGCTCCATTTTTGTGTGCTTAATTCACAGCGGCCATGTTTGTGTAGTAAGGCGGCCATTTTTCGGTGGTTTGCCATTGAAAATGGCGGCAGCCGTGACAGTGGAGCCATCTGGGCGGCCATTTTGGCGGTTGGAGCCCCTTCTCCTCCCTTGGTGCTGACTCATGGATCTTTTTATTTCCTGATTGCTGTTTGTGCAGTAGAACTTCTCCTGGTAGCTGCGGTGTCTGGTTTTTGCGGGGTGGTGAGTCTGTTGGGGTTCTCTACTGAAGATCGGTTGGTGCTCTGTGGCTGGCAACCGGATAGGCTGCTAGAGCGGTTGGGATTGTCGCTTAGCAGTGTTTTACACTACTTTGTGGGGTCCCCCTGGTGACTCATGGAGTCTTTGGAGCACATCTCCCCACCTGATCCCCTCTGAGGCTGCGGGGCCCTCCGGGTCCCATCCATCCATTGGTGCACTGACAGCGGTCCTTGGTGTCCTGGTTGGGAGGGGCTTTTGGGTGAGGAGCTGGCAAAAAGTGCCCACCGTCTTCCCCGGCCTCATCGGTCTTATCAGATCCTGAATCTGATTTGGCTGCCGTGGACGTGGGTCACCCTGCTTGGTCTGCGACCACATGCCCCGATAGGGAGGAGGATTCCTCCACTTGTGCAACCATGTACGAAAAGGCGCTGGTGGACACACTGATTGTAGCTGTGCTTGATACCTTAAAGTTGGAGGATGCAGCTGAAGCTGTGGCGGAGGCGCAGGTTTCCTTTGACATTTACAAGCCATCCAGAGCGAAAAAGGTCTTCCCTTTCTCCTCCTATTTTGACGGAATTGTCACTAAATAGTGGGGCCGACCAAAGCGTCCCCTTAGGGTCCCTAAGCAATTTTTTTTGCTAGACGATACCCCTATGAGGAGACTCCTTAAGAAATGGACTGTTCCACCTGTGGTGGACCCTCCGGTTTCTAGATTACACAAGGCAACCATGATTCCGGTTGAAGGACCCAGCTGACAGGAAAGCGTAGGCTGTGGCCCGCAATATGTACACTCTGGCTGGTTCGGCACTGAGACTGATGGTCACCATTGCCCTGGTGTCGCAGACTGTGACCGAATGGATTAAGCTATTGCTTTGTGCCCTGGAGGGGGAGTACCCCCCCCCCCCCCCCCCCCCCGCTGAGCTGGCAGACCAGCTGTTCCAGGGGCTGCAGTTTATCTGTGATGCATTTATTTTCCCTGCAGGAGCCTGGAAAGCGACCAATATTGGGATGCACAAAAAGGATCCCCTGCCTGCTGTCACGCTGATAGGGGGGATAGGTTGGAATTGGTGGCAGGAGCTGGAACATGTTCCACTGTTAATATGGTTGGAACATGTAAGGTTTAAAAATGTGAACTTGGCGAATGTGTTTTTTGTAACCTGTAACATTTTACATGTTTTACTTTTAACAAATAATAAATGGTTAAATAAAAATGAATAAATAGTGTGTGTGTGTGTGTGTATGGAATATATATATATATATATATATATATATATATATATATATATATATATATATATATATATATATAATGCACATACACACACTATATATTTTATTCTAATGCGTTCATAATGCAGTTTTGTTTGTTGACAGTTAACGGACAGCCACGGCCACTCGAGTCCAGTCAAGTAAAGCATTTACGTAGAGAATTGATAGAACTGCGTAACAAAGTCAACCGTCTACTAGATTGTTTAGAACCGCCTGCAGAACCTGGAATTCCAACCAGTCTACCAGATGCAGGTATGTCCATTTCACTTTGTCTTTTTGGATTTTATATAGATTTTGGACTATGGATTTTATATGCTGTAGCATGAGAATAAACTTAGAGGGGTTCTTTTTTGCTAATGCAGAAACTGTGGATGGTCGAGAAGAGAAGCCTGCTGCTCCTGACTCCTCAGTTAAGCCGTCCACACAAGTCATGGCTGCTAGCATGTCTGCGTTTGATCCTCTGAAGAATCCAGATGAGATCAACAAAAATGTCATGTCAGCTTTCGGACTGACTGAGGACCAGGTTACTGGTATGTTTTCACAAGAACAGCCTAAGGCTAGTTAAACTATTGGCAGCAGGTTCTGCATGCCGTAAATGTGTGACCTGTCCATTTGCCATGAATCTAATACTATATTAAGAATTAGAAGCCAAAAAAGCAAGTTTAATTATCTTCTCATGCCACTGAGAAATCAACATTCAGGTTAAAAAAAAAAAAAAACCTTTATACTGCAGCATCTTTCAAAATGTTCTTGAGGAAATTGGGGAGGAGACGGTCTCATGACACATGTTTAGCGGAAACAGTCTTTCATTACCAAGTGCTTGTTATCAGGTTACCATAAAAAAAATTTACAGTTAGACGGATAATTTGTTTCCTTTATTTGTTAGAGCTGAATTAGGCAGTTTTATTTTCAGCTGATCCCTGAAATCCTGAGTGCCAGTTTAAACACTGATAATGATGAAAATGCTCTTGTTAGTACAAGAGCACTGGCTGTACATTACGTGAGGTAATCTAAAGTTTATTGTTGTGCTGTATATAGTTAGTATGTAGTTAGCAATATTTGTAATTGTTGACATTTTGTTTTCATATTGTTGCTTGCAGGACCTCCCAGTGCTCCAGTAGAAGAACGGTCCAGCACTCCGGATAGTATTGCTTCCTCTTCCTCCGCTCATCCACCAGGAGTTCAGCCTCAACAGCCTTATCCAGGATCTCAGCAGCCAGGTCAGATTGAAGGTCAGGTCATGTATTGTACTTGGCATGCTTTTGTTTCTGCATGTCAGTCATGTAGATCTGCATGCCTTTGTGACTAGACAAAACTGGTGGTTTTTATCACACAGTACAGGACGCAGGAATTGATTCGTAAACCATGAATTTTATATGCTGTAGCATAAAAGCAGATGAATATATCTGAATTTAAATTTCAGATAGTCAAGGCAAATGCTGATTATATAAATAAGTAGAATTCTGATGTACCTGTAAATTCCATATCTTGAAGTACAGGACACAGATATCTATTCATAGACCGTAGGTTATATTCTGCTGATTTGACAAGAGCTTCCCTGGGGATCCATGTAACCCCCACACACTCCAAGAGGCACCAATCTTTTGCCAGTGTCCTTAGTTGGACGCCTTTTCCTTTCTTACTATTTTTTAGAAGATTTCTAAACCCATAATTTGACGCTTTTATCTAGCCCTAACTCCTTTTAGAAGTTTCTGGATCAGTTACTCTTGAGTTGCAATAGCAGGGCCAGCCTGTAATATTTTCTTTTGGAAATGGACCTTGTGTTGGCACTCTCCTTGGCATGTGGAGAAATTAGTGTAATTAGCTACAGAGTGCAATACAGATCCAGGACCTTGGTCCATTCTTATGATGCCCACACTCTGCAGACCTCTTTAGAGGTTTTCCCATTGTGACAGGTGAAACCTGGATCCTGAATGGGAGCAGCAACTTCAACAAGGTAAGACAGGGGTTTCCTTGTAAATTTACATACCAGTCCCTGGTTAAAAAAAATCTTGACAGATCTTTTGCATTCATTACATCTTTATCTTACAAGGCACACAAGCAGTTCAGAACGCACAGGTTATGGTGGGATCTATACTTTGTGTTTTTTCCCCAAGCTTTTATTGCCTCTCACTATTGGTCTTAAAGGTTATAGTGTTTACCTTTTTTTAAATTTGACAGTCTTCTTTGTCAACTTTCCTCTGGAAATTCCTCTCCTGTTTAGTGATGTAGTACTTGCAAGACTTCTAATGGTGTACCTCTGGCCACCATCTTCTTTCAACAATGCAGGCTGTTTTTTTTTTTTTTGCTTTCTCACCTGTTGCTGGATACCTCGGACACAGCCATTGGAACTCGCCAAGGTTATTGTGATTCCTTCATTCCAGACACTCTATCCACATTCATTCCCTAAGTAGCACACAGTTGATGACTCTCACTAATGGTCGGAGCAGATGTATTTGGGGCCGTCAGCAGTTATACCGCTGCAAGCCTTGAGAAAACTCCTAGTTCCTTTTAGATTGATAGCAGTTTATATGTTTTGGAGCAAAGTTCAGTACCATTCCATCCCCTGACTCAGGCTCACAGAAGTTCACCATGCGCCCTGTCTAAGGCAGAATTCCCTGCCACTATGTTTTCTTTGTGTCAGATGGAAATGGCGGGGGCTATCAGCCGTGAATGCTCTTCTGCATTTCTTCCCTGGCAATGTTATGGACCACAACCAAAAATTGTGTAGTGCACTTGCAGTGGTAGAAAAAAAAAAAAAAAGGGGGGGGCGCTGATATTTCGGCAGTAGGGTTTCCATAGTTTCAACTGCCTCAATTTTAGGACTTCTTGACACATGCAGTCTTTTTGTGAGCTCAATGAGGCAGTTTGTGCTAGTCTCTTGATACACACCTACTGCTGCACAGCTTCCTTCCATGTAAAAGCACAGGAAAAAGCCTTTTCCTACCCTGGCAAGTTGCGCCTGACACAATGAATTGTCCAAACTTTAAAGCCTTGTATCTGATGGGCATAGAATTTCACAAGAAATGGTCTGTCCCCACTTTGATGATTTAGTGCAAGAATGGCATGGTCCAATCCCCTATTTCTGTTGAGGGTACCCCTCTATAGGGATTCAGGTGATGGGTATTTAGAGGCTCTTTTGAAGTCATCGTCCTGCTCTGGCAGACTCTATACTGTTGCCAGCTATAGCCACCTTATCCGTGGCCCAGATTACACTAAATTTGGGCTGGAGAAATTCTTAGTAAGCTTTTTTTCCTGATATAGATAATCCCAATCTTCAACTCCAGCACTTCTGTTCTATGTAAACACCACTGAGAATAATGTGTCCGAACTCTAGCAAGTCTGTGTACATATGTGCAGAATTTTATTGCTCAAATTTGGGCGACTGACTCTGGCTTACTCCTCTCTGGAGGCTAAGAGGTAGTCTACTGACCTTCTCCCCCAACCCAGAAAAAAAACATTCATTCTGCCTTCTTCACAGGTACACCATCTTATTCATGTCCTTTTCCCCTATTCCTTTCTCTCACCAGTCTCTATTGACTTTCTTTTTAAGAAATATGTTCAGAAATATGTTTAAGAAATATGTTTTTCACATACCCCAGGTTTGCTTTAGGCTGGGTTCACACTGTTGCGAATTGGATGCAGGTTTTCCCCCGCATCCAATTTGCATGTCAGTAGAGTGTGACCGGCTCTCAATGGAGCCAGTTCACACAGCTCCAGAACAGCTGTGGAGCGGTTTGCAGAAAATTTGTGTGCGTCTTCTGGTCCGTTTTTCAGGTCCGTCTTCAGCCAAAAATTCAGACCTGAAATGGTGAACGGGACGCACTGGACCTCCTGCTGTGATCCACTCCAGTGTGAACCCAGCCTAAATGCTGCAATGGGCGCTCATCTCTTTCCATCTGACAGTAGAATACAAGGGCTTTTAGGAACCCCTGTCATTTTATTTTTATTTTTTTGGGGTTGAATGTCCCATCAAGCTCATATTGCATATTGGTAAACAATAATGCATTAGCTAGGCTCCCATATAGTTGCCTTATGGCACTGCCATTTTTTTTCCTCATTTCATAGTTTGTCTTTTCCTTAACCTCTTGTAGTCCTGGCCACTAGATCTCTCATGTAAGTAATTAGTATACTAGTTATACTCCCCTTCTACTTCCTTATCCATTTACTACTTACATTACAAACAGAAAAGGTTTGTTCTCTTTTTACCATTTTTGGGCCCTTTCTCACTCCCTGAACAATCTCGGGGTGCCTTTTGGGAGTTGCTAACACAGGACTTCTTAGACTGAATTATTGCTTTGTATGCTTGACTCCTGCTTCTCCCTATACTCCCTTGCATCTGAGCCCACATCCCTTTTAGGTTTTTTTTCTTAGACCTTTTGTTGGCCTGCGTAGCCAGGACCGGGGGTTTATTCCTGACATTCTGCTTTTAGCATGAAATTCTTAGTCCCATGCTCAGGAAAATATTCTTGTTTTGCATTTTGTGGTTGCCCCTCAGAAGTCTAATTCCCAAGTTATGTTTTCCTCCTTCAGAGAGCGTGTTTTTTTTGTTTGTTCTTCACGCTTTTCAGTCACTGAATCCTCCTACCCTCCACCACCGTGTTCCTCAAAGTAGAGCCTTCTCTACTCCTTCCCCTACCCATCATAGTGAATACTTTTTAGGCTTATAAGCCCTCAGGCTCTGGCCTGAGCTCTGATGCACCCTTCCCTACTTCTTTCAGGGCTGTGGATTACCAAACTGCCTGTTTACGGGCTAAAGCAGTTATTCTGGTCTTCCTTTCCCATGGCCTTGTCCTTGGTACCAGTCGACTTCATTTGACAACTTAGTATTGCGAATGTTCACAATCCCCCTGATCCCAGGGCTTCCTTTAGCTGATGCCGTTCCTCTAAACCTGGGGTTTATAAAGGTTTTGGTATTTGTCTGCCTTTATCAACACTCCTTTCCAACCTATGACTGCCCTAAAGACTTGCCCTGTTAATTCCTAATGTCCCTAATATCCAGATACTCCTATGTTAGGCACATCCCAACCTCTTGACTCAACCAACCAAATATCACGAAGGCGCTTCTCCTTTTTTCCCTGGTGCTCTTCTTCCTTTTGTCTTTACAGTAGTGTTTCTTCCCTCCCACATCCTGCCAGATAGCAGTGAATGGGGTCAGGCATGACATCTATGACTAGTCTTTAAAGTCTTCCCTTGGGACCTGAACCCTTTTCTCTTCCTTTCTGCATTAAGTTCCCTGCTCTTTCACCCAGCTGAGGGCTTGTTACTTTTTTTTTTTTTTTGTAGAGCGTCTGCCATCTTGGAACAAGTCACTCCTCCTTCCCTTCCTGCATCCATTATTTTGTTAGGATCAGGTTCTTGGTTTTGTACAGCATCCTGCATCCATCCTTCTTACCTTTGCTGGGCCAACACCTGATCTTCTGTACACATTTTCTTCCAAACCTGTTTACCAGGTGGTTATATGAGCCTACTTTGTCGCTAGCTTCTGCTGTTAACTCTTTGTTTTAGGTCAGATGGCCTTACTTGTTTGCACCTGTGGGCCTTTTGCTGCTGTTTTTACCTGGTTTGTTGCCAACCCCTTGATTTTATTGCTTGTGGTTGTCCAGGGGTCTATGAATCTGTTTCTGTATCCTGTACAATAAAGAGTAGGAATTTTGTATCTGAAAATTCTGTATCTTGGCGTATAGTACAACACACAAGTCCCTGGCCTCTATTCTCTGGTCTCCTTATGGTTTGCTGAAATACTGGAGCCTCTTAAGAGTGAACTGCATTACATGGATACAATAGGGGTGGACCCAGGGAAGGTTCTGCCAATGTCCAATCCCCTGAAGGTAGCCGTATATAACCCATGGTCTATGAAAATATGAGTTCTGTACTATATTCCAGGGTATGGAATTCATAGGTACGTCTTTTGATTTACTAATTGAAATTTTAATTCTGTTACATTTTTTTTTCTTTGTTTTGTCCTGTGCCTGCTGCAGAATGAACACCCAGTTTTACTAGGTGTTAAAACCGCTCTGGTCTGCATATGTTAAATTTAAATAGTAGCATGGAACTATTTTTAAAGAAGGTCTGGAAAGTAATTTCAAGAAGGATAGATATATTTTTATTAACCTAAATTCTAAATGCAACACTTTTTTTTTTTTTTTTTTAGTTTTTACCCCCATTTTTTTATGAGCTTTTTTTTTTTTTTTTTTTCTATGTGCACAAAATGCCTTTTTCTCTCAAATATTGTTCACAAATATGTGTTAGTGAGCACTTTTCTTTTGCCGAGATAATACATCCTCCTCACAGGCGTGCTGTATCAAGATGCTGATTAGGCAGCATGATTATTGCGCAGGTGTATTTTAGGCTGGTCACAATAAAAGGCCACTCTAAAATTTAAATGTGCAGTTTTATCACACAGCACAATGCCAAAGATGTCGCAAGTTTTGAGGGAGCGTGCAATTGGTATGCTGACTGCAGGAATGTCCACCATAGCTGTTGCCCTTGAATTGAATGTTCATTTCTCTACCATAAGCTGTCTCCAAAGACGTTTCAGAGAATTTGGCAGTACATCCAACCGGCCTCACAACCGCAGACCACGTGTAACCACATCAGCCCAGGACCTCCACATCCAGCATCTTCATCTCCAAGATCGTCTGAGACCAGCCACCTAGAGAGCTGCTGCAACAATTGGTTTGCATAACCAAAGGATTTCTGCACAAACTGTCAGAAACCGTCTCAGGGAAGCTCATCTGCATGCTCGTCATCCTCATCGGGGTCTCGATCTGACTGCAGTTTGTCGTTGTAACCCACTTGAGTGAGCAAATGCTCACAATGGCGTCTGGCACTTTGGAGAGGTTTTCTCTTCATGGATGAATCCTGGTTTACACTGTATAGGGCAGATGGCAGACGGCGTGTATGGCATCTTGTGGGTGAGCGGTTTGCTGATGTCAACGTTGTGGATAGAGTGGCCCATGGTGGGGTTATGGTATGGGCATGCATATGTTATGGACAAGGAACTCTGGTACATTTTAATGATGGCATTTTGAATGCACAGAGATACCGTGACAAGATGCCGAGGCCCATTGTTGTGCCATTCATCCACGACCATCACCTCATGTTGCAGCATAATGCATGGCCCCATGTTGCAAGGATCTGTACACAATTCCTGGAAGATGAAAGCATCCCAGTTCTTGCATGGCCAGCATACTCACCGAACATGTCACCCATTGAGCATGTTTGGGATGCTCTGGATCGGTGTATATGACAGCGTGTTCCAGGTCCTGCCAATATCCAGCAACTTTGCACAGCTATTGAAGAGGGAGTGAACCGACTTTCCACAGGCCACAATCAACAACCTGATAAACTATGCGAAGATGTGTGTTGCACTGCGTGAGGCAAATCGTGGTCACACCAGGTACTGACTGATTTTCGAACCCCTCCCAATACAGTAAAACTGTACATAGAAAAAGTCTTAAATCTTTGAGTTCAGCTCATGAAAAATGGGGGCAAAAACAAGTGTGTTTTTTATGTGTTCAGTGTTTTGTATGTATGTTCTGGTCAGTTTAAGTAGCAGAGTCGGTTGGTAATCAATCTTGGGTAATTTGGTGGTAATGAAATAAACAGATGGGTAACAATGAGATGACCTCCAAAACAGTGGTTTTACAGGTGGAGGCCGCTCACACATCTTTTTTTTTTTTTTTTTACCCTACTCTTTTCTGATTTGCTTTACACTAGTTTTGCATTTGGCTAGGGTCAGTGTCACTACTGGTTGCATGAGGCGATACTCTGGAACCTATAGAGGTTGCACAGGCAGTCCAACTCCTCCAGGCTGGCACATCAACACGTGCCATTGCCAGAAGGTTTGCGGTGTCTCCCAGCACAGTCTCGAGCAAGGAGGAGATTCCAGGAGACAGGCAGTTACTCTAGGAGAGGTGGACAGGGCTGTAGAAGGTCTTTTCCCCATCAGCAGGACTGGTATCTGCTCCTTTGTGAAAGGAGGAACAGGATGATCATTGCCAAAACCCTACAAAATGACCTCTAGCAGGGCACTGGTGTGAATGCCTGACCAAACAATCAGAAACAGACTTAATGAAGGTGGCCTGAGGGCCTGACGTCCACTAGTGGGCCATGTGCTCACTTCTGGCACTGTGGGGCTTGATTGGTATTTGCATTTGAACACGAGAATTGGCAGGTCTGCCACTGGTGCCCTGTGCTTTTTTACAGATGAGAGCATTTCCTTAAAATTCTACAAACCATACCCCATAATGACAATGTGAAAGAAATTTGTTTAAAATCTTTGCAAATGTATTAAAAATAAAAAAAATAATAAAAATCACGTGTGTGTGTGTGTGTATGTATTCACAGCCTTTGCCATGACGCTCAAATTTGAGCTCAAATGCATCCCGTTTCCACTGATCATCCTTGAGATGTTTCTACAACTTGATTGGAGTCCACCTGTGGTAAATTCAGTTGATTGGACATGATTTTGAAAGGCACACACCTGTCTATAATAGGTCCTACAGTTAGCATTGCATGTCCAAGCACAAACCAAGCCATGAAGTCCAAGTAATTGTCTGTAGACCACCGAGACAGGATTGTGTCGAGGCACAGATCTGGAGAAGGGTACATAAAGTTATTCAGCATTGAATGTCCCAATGAGCACAGTGGCCTCCCATCATCTGTAAATGGAAGAAGTTTGGCACCACCAGGACTCTTCCTAAAATGGGTTCCCTGGCAAAACTGAGCGTTTAGGGAAGAAGGGCCTTAGGAAGGTGACCAAGAACCCGATGGTCACTGACAGAGCTTCAGCGTTTCTCTGTGGAGATATGCAAACCTTCCAGAAGAACAACAATCTCTGCAGCACTCCACCAATCAGGCCTGTATGGTACAGTGGCCAGAGGGAAGCCACTCCTCAGTAAAAGGCACACGGCAGCCCGTCTGGAGTTTGCCAAAAGGCACCTGAAGGACTCTCAGACCATGAGAAACAAAATTCTCTGGTCTGATGAAACAAAGATTGAACTCTTTGGCCTGATTGGCAAGCGTCCTGTCTGGAGGAAACCAGGCACCACTCATCACCTGGCCAATACCATCCCTAGAATGAAGCATGGTGGTGGCAGCATCATGCTGTGGGGCTGTTTTACGTGGCAGGAACTGGGAGACTAGTCAGGATGGAGGGAAAGATGAATGCAGCAATGTACAGAGACATCCTTGATGAAAACCTGCTCCAGAGCACTCTGGACCTCAGACTGGTGCGAAGGTTTATCTCTCAACAGGACAACTACCCTAAGCACACAGCCAAGATGACAAAGGAGTGGCTACAGGACAACTGTAAATGTCCTTGACTTGCCTAGACTTGAACCTGATTGAACATCTCTGGAGAGTTCTTAAAATGGCTGTGCACCGACGCTTCCCATTCAGCCTAATAGAGCTTGGGAGAAACTGCCAAAAAATAGGCGTGCCAAGCTTGTGGCATTATTCTCAAAAAGACTTGAGGCTGTATTGAGCAAAGGCTGTGAATACTTGTGGACATGTGATTTTTTTTTTTTTTTTTTTTTAATACATTTTAAGATTTCAAACATTTCTTTTCACATTGTCATTATGGGGTATTGTTGGTAGAATCTTGAGGAAAATAATTTAATCCATTTTGGAATAAGACTGTAACCTAAGTGGAAAAAGTGAAGCGCTGTGAATACTTTCCCGGATGCACTGTATGTGTGGGGTGTGTGTTTGTTTTTTTGTTTTTTTTTGATGAAGTATGAGTACAGACAGCATTAATCTCTCCTGCCACATGTTTATACAAAAGGGACTCTGTGAATGTGTATGGTACATCCCAGTTGGATACTCTTGGGTGCTCCTTTTGTTGTACATTTTTTATTTTATTTAGAATATCGCTTATAATTGTAATGGGAAAAGAGAAATCCATTTTATTTTAGCACAGCCTACTCTAGAGCTGTATTGCATGCATTAAATGTTTTTTTTTTTTTTTGTCTTTATCACAAAACATAAAAACTCTTAAGACTTGCCTCTTGTTTTTCTTTTAGTCCCTATTGTCTGCATAAATGTAACTGTAGATTGCATGATGTGTAGATTTTGTTTCAGAATAGAATAAAACCATTTGCTTTGTCTACAGGCCAAATTTATCAGCAGTATCCTCAACAGCCTGGATATCCAACAGCTCAAGGTCAGCCGCAGGCTGCAGCTCAGCCCCAGCAGCAGTATGGAATGCAGTATCCTGGTAAGATTGTCTGACACGTGAAATTCATTTTCACTCTGAGAACAGTAGCTTGTGAACATAAGATTTGGAGATTCCAGGCAACCATTTTGTGAGGCTCTAGAGCAATGAAATTAAATTTTATTATATACTGAGAAGCGTGACACTCCCAGTGAAGCTTACTGTAACCAATTTGTATTTCCAGAAGAAAGCTCTTAAACATGTGTGAAAGTGTTTAGTAACTAAATCCTTTTGTCTTGTCTTCTAGGCTACAGTCAGCAAACAACACCACAGGCACCACAGCAGTTTCCTAGTTACAGTCAACAAGCAGCCCAAGCTCCTGCACCCAACTTTCAAGGCCAGGCACAACAACTGCCATCACAAGCTCCTCAGCAGTACCCTGCTGGCTCCTACCCGCCACAGACTTACACTACACAAGCTTCTCAGCCTGCTAACTACAATGTCCCCCCTGCTTCCCAGCCTGGAATGGCACCCAGCCAGCCAGGTAGCTATCAGCCTAGGCCAGGATTTACCTCTTCACCTGGTAGTACTGTAACTCCCCCTCCAAGTGGGCCTAATCCATATGCTCGTAATCGCCTTCCATTCGGCCAGGGCTATGCCCAGCCTGGTCCTGGTTACCGATAATGTATCATTTTTACTTTTGGCTGCTAGATCTGTTTCCATCCAAACAGACTTCAATATTAATGCTTACAAACTTGTAATGAAACGTCACACAGCAGTATAAAAACATTCTCTGCTTTTCTGCTGTTGTGCAACTTTATTGGAGGAAGAGACCAAATGATTATTTTCTTGCTTTTGATTGTATTTGCTCACTAGTTTAAATTTAAGTCCCAAACCAGTGATGTGTTTGACACATTAGCCAACTTTGTCAAACAGGTGAAAACATGCTAAATCCCACTTATTTGTTTTTAACATTCTGATGTGTCCTATTAGATTTGTTTTTGAAGTAAAAAGTAGATATTATTATGTACAGAATCTAACAGTCACCAAAACCTAATAAAATATTAAAACTTATTTTCTTTGTGTGATTTCATAACCAGTTAACATATCCTTCTTATTTCTATTCAATTTGGTGTTTGTGCTGAGCGTACAACAAAATACAAAACTTTTGTATTAAACTTTTTCATGTAGTTCCTCCCTCCAGTGTGCTACATAGAAGGGAATTCTTTAATCATATGATCAGTCAGTGTCAGAAAAAAGCTTTTAAGGCTGGTTAACACCATTCACCACACACTGCAAGCTTGTTTTTGATGCGTTCTCGTGCATTCCCCCCCCCTTTTTTTTTATTTTTTATTTTTTTATTCACCTTAAAGCGATTCTAAAGGCAGAAGGTTTTCTTTATCTTCATGCATTCTATGCATGAAGATAAAAAAAACCTGTGTGCAAAAGCGCTCTTAATACTTACCTGAGCCCATCTTTATCCAGCAATGTTGCAGGTGTTTCTCAGCTGCCCGGGACTCCCCTTCTCATTGGCTGAGACAGCAGTGCGTCACGATTGGCTCTCACCACCGTCAATCAGGCAGGCTGGCTGGGGGGGGGGTTGGGGCAGGTCACAGCTCTGTGTCTGAATGGACACAGGGAGCTGTGACTCGGCTCGGGTGCCCCCAAAGCAAGCTGCTTGCTGTGGGGGTGCTCAACAGGAATGAAGGGACCTGAGAAGGGTAGGATCCAGGCCACTCTGTGCAAAACCAACTTCACAATGCAGGGAAGTATAACATGGTTGTTAAAAAAAAAAAAAACACTTTAAATAAGGACATGTGCGTTTTTGATGCATTTTTACTGTGTTCCAGCACAGTTCAGTGCAGAAAAAAATGCAGCATGTTCTACTTATATTATTTTTTTCTTGAACTGACTGCACCGGTGTTAACTATGCCATTGCAAACCATATAGCCTACGATCAATGCATTTTTGATGCAGAAAAATAAATTCACTGGACTGCATGTGGTGTGAACTAGCTCTAATAGCATGAGATTATATATATATATATATATATATATATATATATATATATATATATATATATATATATATATATATATAAATAATATATATAATCTCTAACGTGTGTGTGTGTGTATTAATCTCTCTCTCTAAATCTTCATATAAATATATTTTCAGTGATGCGAAGTGTCTGTTCTAGAAATTGCTGTTAGGTTACTGTTTTTTCTGAACCCAAAAACAAGGAACACAAAAGGGGAAGGGAAAACCATAAATTTTACATTTTACTCTAACTGATGTCATTGGTGCTGTCTTAGATACAAATAAAGGTATAATTTTAGAGCCCCTCTTCCAACAGATATTTGATTTGTTTTAATTTAAACAACACATTTGCAATGTAAGTGGCATACAATAAATTGTAATACTAATGATAAAAAACAAAATCGATGTCTTTATTGTAGAGTTCATATAAGGCTTTTTCTCAGATAAAAAACATTGCTGCTTTTCGAAATAAAGATGTATTGGATATACTGTACATTCTGTAGAAAGTTAATTACACATCTATTTATAAATCACATGCTTATGTTTATTTTAAAATAAATTTAGCTGGAAAAAAAAAAAAAAAAGGAATCCTTGCACCAAAGAATGAACACAATTAAGTACCTGCCTCATTAGAATGAATCCTCGGTCCATTTACTGTAACCACAATATGGGTATGGTTCGGAGGGAGACATTTGACTGACATATTTACAGCAATGGAAACATCTGCTGTATCGGTAAACTCTCCAGCTCCGTTTCAATGTTCCTTGCAAAGATTTAATGGATTTTTATACCCATTCCAAAATGTCACCAGTTATTAGGTATATTCCCTGGTGCTTGTTATAAAATCAATGTTGACACATTGTTTTCATGAAATACAGTAAAAGGAATAAGGTCCTCCATTGTGTGGTAAATTGCAAACCACACTTTTTTCAGTAAAATAAATTAAATCATGATGACGCTAGATGAAAATTACTGTGTATAGAGAATTCTCAATTAAACGTAGTTAGTTCAAGAATACTGTATATTGAATAGAAATTTGCATCAAAATATTTCTTACAACACTGTGATAAATAACATACACTGCTTTAAAATACCAAAACCAGGGAGCCAGCTTCCCGAGATTTTATCTATGAAAACAATATTCTTTACTATTAATCTTGATAAATATGGAAGCAGTCTGTTATCTCCATAATAAAATCAATTGCTTGAAAGATTTCATACATATTTTACATTAGTAGACACAAAGGTAATGAGTAGACTGAAGCTAGCGCATTCTCTATAGAAACAATGATGGCAGTTGGAGTGAGTCCATGAATCTGTCGTGGGAGCCTTCTTACCACTTTCCAGGTATTGCTATTCCACATTCATACCAATGGACATAGCTGATGTGTGTCTGACCTCCTATATCCCCAAATTCTACTGGCTGCTGGCGTACTGATCTGTAAAATCCTGTGAATGGGGGGAAAAGATCATTGGCAATTAGGAATGTGGAATTAAAGTGTCATGTCAAAAGAAAACATTGAGTATTGCTCATAAGGCTGCAGATCTGTCAGCAGCATTCTAGCAGTAACCTTTCAGCAGGTCAAATAAGCAACTGCATTACAGCTTGGTGGAGCACTAGGATAATATGCATAATCCATACTGTAAAGAAATTAAAATGGTACAATGCCAAAATGGTGTCTGTCTTTTTTTATTTACTACTTCTGGCATATGGTACTTGATTGATTTTTTTTTTTTTTCTTAAATAGAACTGCTGCCAGTCAGCTTAGCACATGCTTGTAATACATACGTCCTAATTCTTTTTTTTTTTTGTAGAGTCACCCTTATGGGTGCCAAACATACAGTGGATATAAAGTCTACACACCCCTTTTTTTTTTTTTCCTTTTATTGGATCCAATATGTTTTATCTCAAACGTAAAAACATTTTTTCTCTCAACATTCATTGTTCGACACAGCTCCATATCATCTTTGACCCTTGTCATGCTGCTCTCCATAGGAGTAGGATTAAGTGGAAACAAAACTTGACTATGCCCCTAGGGCAGTCCTAAGGGGTATACTTCCCACTTCCTGCTATAGGACTTCAGTTTTTTTTTTTCTGCCTAGTCAGGAGTAAGGACCTGGTTTACTGCTGGGATCTGCGGTCCTGGCATTTGTCTTCTTTTTTTAAATGGAATTTTTTTCTTCTTTTTTTAAATGGAATTTTTTTCTTCTGTTTTTAAATGGAATTTTTTTTCTTTTATTTTCTGTTCTATGAGTATACAGTCAACTGCCGGACTGGGCGACGCACTGGATATCCTAGATCCTTAGCCTTCTCAGTCTGGCTAGCGAGTGCTCTCCAACAATTAGCTCTGCACCAGGTTGGCCACGACATAGCTCCATTGGACGGGGGCTGGCCGGCGAGTGAAACCCCTCGAGAGAACGCATAGCCCTGGTCACGATAATGGTCTAGGCCAGAGTCGTAGTATACCTCTGGCCCGCAGCACCCCATTCCAAGATGGCGCAGTGGACTGTCAGAAGTGGTGCCCGCTCGGTTGCCAGGTGTTATGAGTAGTCACCCCCCCCTCCCCCGCCTCCTCTCCTCTGTGGAAATACTGGGGTGGACGTGGGCCCTCCCTTGGGTTGGTAGGCCCCTTCTGTGCTCTTCCTTCCCTTGTGAGGCTGGTATCTGAAGTTCCTTGGAGACTCCCTCTCAGAGCAGATCTTTTTGTCTCAAGGGCTGATCTTCCATCCTGCTTTAGGGTTGCTGGCTTTAACGGCCTGGCTATTGAAAGCTAGGTACTAAAGTGTTCAACCTGTGTAGGTGTGTGTGACTGTAATCATCTCACATAGCCCTGAATGTCCTGATCCTTGAGATGTACGTTAAGAGTCTTTTGAATGCCACCATACTTCCCGCAGAAACCACCTCTTGTGGTAGAGAATTCCACAATCTTTTAGCCCTAACCGTAAAAAACCCCCCACGTTGCCTGAGGTTAAAACGCTTCTCCTCTAATCGCATTGTATGCCCTCTTGTCCTCATGCAATCCCTTCGACTGAACAGCTTTTTTTATAAGCTGAGATCCCCATTGAGATATTTATAAATTGCTATCATGTCCCCCCTCAGGCGTCTCTTCTCCAGGGAGAATAAATCGAGTGATTGCAGACGCTCTTCATAATTAAGGTCCTCCAATCCCCTAATCAGTTTAGTTGCCCTTCTCTGGACTCTCTCCAGCTCCAACACATCCCTCCTGAGGACTGGCGACCAGAACTGGACAGAATACTCCAGATGTGGTCAGACCAGAGTTTTATAAAGTGGAAGGATTATAGTCTTATCTCTGGAATACATCCCTTTCTTTATGCATGCTAATATTCTGCTGGCTTTGGCAGCTGCCGCTTGCATTGCATGCATGCCTAATCTATCATCAACCAAGACTCCCAGATCCTTCTCCATTTTTGATTCCCCCAAGGGTTCCCCTCCTAACGTGCATTGTGTTTTTATGTTTTTAGTCCCCAAGTGCAAAACCTTACACTTCTTCACATTAAACCTCATTTGCCATGTCGTTGCCCACTCCATTATTTTGTCCAGGTCATTATGTAGGATATCTGCTTCATGCTGTGCAGTTATTGCCCTTGCCAATTTTGTGTCATCTGCAAAAACTGATAACCAGCTACTGATCCCGACCTCAATGCTGTTTATGAATAAATTGAACAAGGTTGGTCCCATGACTGAGCCCCGGGGCACCCCGCTTACTACCTCAGACCAGTCTGAGTATGCGCTGTTTATTACCACCCTTTGGACATGCTCTTTTAGCCAGTTCCGTATCCAAGAGCAAACCCTGCTGTCGATACCTGCAGACCTTATTTTATAAATTAAGCGCTTGTGGGGAACTGTATCAAACGCCTTAGCGAAATCCAAGTACACCACATCTACTGGACTGCCCCCATCTAGCTCACAGCTCACCTCCTCGTAGAATGTTAGGAGATTGGTTTGACAAGAACACCCATTTGTAAACCCGTGCTGATTACTGCTGATGATGTTGTTGTCTTTAGCAAACTCTACGATATAGTCCCTTATCATCTCCTCCAGAAGTTTACATACTATCGATGTCAAACTGACAGGCCTATAGTTTCCCGGCATATGCCTCTGCCCCTTTTTGAATATCGGAATCACTTTAGCTTTCCTCCAATCCCTTGGTACATTTCCTGTCCTAATACTGTCAGCAAAGATCAGGAACAGTGGTCTAGATATAACCTTACTGAGTTCCTTGAGTACTCTCGGATGTACCCCATCCGGGCCTGGTGATTTGTTTGTGTTAAGTTTATCCAGCCTTTCCCTGATTTCACCCTCTGTTAGCCATAGTGGCAAGTCCTGTGTATTACTACTAACCATACAGTTAGGGTTGTCTGATTTGGTGATCCCTACACTGTTAAAAGCCAGAAAATCGACTTATAGGAAGATTTATCGTAGAGTTTGGAGGGTGTACATTTCTTGGTGTGAGTCTGGGGGTGGGTTCTCCCCATTCCTTTTCAGTGTCCCGTCTGCTGGAGTTTCTACAACAAGGTGTAGATAAACATTTGGCTCTGGGCACCAACAAGGGCCAGATTTCTGCCTTGGCTACAAATTCTTTAGTTCACACTTTCGTCCAGGGGGTTCCCCGCTTGGCTCTCCAGGTAAGGTCTCTGATGCCTCCGTGGGACCTCAATTTGGTACTGTCGTTCTTCAAAGGTTCTTACTCTGTCACAGAAGGTAGCTTTTTGGTGGCTATTACTTCTGCACACAGGTTGTTGGAACTGGCTGCGTTGTCCTGTCCGTCATCTTACCTGGTGGTTCACAGGGAAAAAGTGGTGCTACGTCCCTGTCAGTTGTTCCTTCCTAAGGTTGTTTCGGGTTTTCACTTGAAAGAAGACATTGAGTTGCCTTCCTTGTGCCCTAAGCCGACACATCCTAAAGAAATTGCTTTGCATTCCCTGGATGTGGTTCGGGCATTCAGGGTGTACCTGGCGGCGACTAAGTCGATTTGAAAATCGGATTCTTTTTGTCCTTATGGAGGGATCTCTTAAGAGGCAGGCCGCGTCTGCTGCGACCATTTCCAGATGGATCTGGCAGATGCTGGTGCAGGCCTATTCCATTAGGGTCAGGCTCCTCCCTTCTCTGTGAAGGCGCCATTCTACATGGGCGCTTAGTGCCTCCTGGGCCTTCTATCATCAGGTGTCAGTGGTTCAGGTGCAAGGCGGCCACATGATCGTCTGTGCATACAATCAAGTTTTACAAGGTGAATGTACTCGCATCTGCGGATGCTGCGTTTGGCGGCAAAGTTTTGCAGGCTGCTGTTGCAGAGGTTCTTGCCTCTTGAGGGTGTATTTTTTCTGGTTGGTGAGCTCCAGTTGTGTTCCTGGTTTACCTGGTTGGCTATGTTTAGCTCTTTTTGGGAATAATGTGCAGTGCTGTGTTTTCTCCCGCCCCTCATGTTGACACTGCTTTGGGACATCCCAAGGGTCAAAGAAGATATGGAGCTCTGTCCGTCAATGAACGAAAGAGAAAACTGGATTTTTGTCTTACCATAAAATTCTTTTCTCTGATGTTCATTGACGGACACAGCACCCACCCCTCTGAGTTGGGTTACATATTCTTCTGACACTGCTTGTTGCAAACTGAAGTCCTATAGCAGGGGGTGGGAAGTATACCCCCTAGAACTGCCCTAGGGCCGTAGTTAAGTTTTGCTTTCACCTAGTCCTACTCCTATGGAGAGCAGTGTGTGTGGTGATCAGATACCACCCAAAAAACTTTTTTTTGTGTGAAGAAAATTATATACATTTTGTTTGGGTACATCATTGCATGACTGCACAATTACCAGTTCAAGTAGCATAGTGCCAAACAGCAAAAAAAAAAAAAATGGCCTGATCATAAAGGGGGTAAAATCTTCTGGAGCTGAAGTGAATAATGTAGTTCATAAATATGCACACCCTTAAACTAATGTTTAGGTTGGAGCATATAACGTTTTCTCTAATAGTGGAGTAGGAAGAGTCGTTTATAATATGGTGTTTCTCTTATTGTTCATTGACAGACGCAGCTCCATATCTTCTTGACCATTGGGTTATGCTGCCCCTTAAGGAAAAAACTTTACAATGCCTATGGGGACAGTCCCTGCAGGCATACACCCCCACACTCTGCTATAGCCCTCAGTTTTTCTGCATAGTTTAGGAGTAGGACCTAGTTTCCTGCTGGGACTTCGGTCTTAGCTGTTTGTTTTTGGGAACCTTTTTTGTGAGACTTTATTTATTTTTTTAGTTAGTGTTCCTGAGAGAACTACAACCAGCAGCTGGCTAGGTTTCGGACTGGATATGCTAGATCCTTAAGGTCTTCCAGCCTGGCCAGCTAGCGTGCGCAGGTTATAGTCCACCACTAGGCCTCGCCACGACAGAGCCCTGATGGACAGGGGCGGGCCTGCGAGATAAACACCTCGCCGGGATGCACACAACCTGGGATGCCCTGAGTCGCAGCGTACCCCCTGGCCGTCAGCACCCCCACCCCAGGTGGAGAGGTAGTCTGTTCAGAGTGGCGCCCACCTGATGCCGTGGTATGGTAATTAAGTGTCCCCCCAATTCTCTGGCGGTCTCTCTGGCAGCCCTTTCTGCAGTACACATACCAGGTGTGGAAAACTGGCAGGCAGATTACCTGAGTCGTCAGGTGCTGGATCAGGCGGAGTGGTCACTGCACCTGGAGTTGTTTCACCTCTTGGCACCTTAATTTGGTATTATCTGTTCTTCAAAAACCTCCCTTTGAGAACATAAGGTTAGGGAGATTCCTCCGCTTACACTGTCACGGAAGTTTGCTTATTTGGTGGCTATTATTTCTGCCTGCATAGTATCTGAATTGGTGGCACTGACCTGCCATTCGCCTTATCTAGTGGTTCACAGTGATAAAGTGGTACTTCGATCTCAGTCGTTCCTTCCTAAGGTGGTTTCTGATTTTCATCTGAATGAAGACATTGTGCTGCCTTCGCTCTGTCCTAAGCCCAAGGAAATTGGAAATTGCTTTGCATTCTTTGGATGTGTTTTGGGCAATTTAGAGTTTCCCTGGTGGCTACTGAATCTTTCAGGAAATCAGACTCTTTGTCCTCACCGAAGGACCTCAAAGGATTGGCTGCGTCTGCTGCGACCATATCCAGATGGATCAGGTTCAGGCTTATTCCCTCTAGGGTCAGGTTCCTCCTTTCCATGTGAAGGCACATTCTACTAGGGCGCCGAGTGCCTCCTTGGGCTTTTCGCCATCAGGCATCAGTGATGCAAATTTGCAAGGCGGCAACTTGGTCATCAGTGCACACGTTCACAAAATTCTACAAGGTGGATATGTTGGCATCCGCGGATTCTTCTTTTTGCAGGCTGCAGTTTAAAAGAGAACTCTGTTTAGTTTCTCTTTGTGGGTTCAATTTTTTCCGGGTGAGTTCCAGTTTCTGGTAAAGCTCCCAGGTTTTGCAGGCTGCTGTTTAAAAGAGAAACCTTTCTCTTGAGGGTGGATGTTTTTAGGTGAGCTTCGGTTGTTCCTGGTTGAACTCCATGTTACCTGGTTGGCTAAGTTTAGCCTTTGCGGAATTACGTTCTTTCTTTGCGTTTTTCCCCACCCCTCATGCAAATACTGCTTTGGAAAGTCCCAATGGTCAAAAAGATATGGAGCTGCGTCTGTCAATGAACGATTGATTTTTGTCATACCGTAAAATCCTTTTCTTTTGTCGCAAGGAGTGATTGGGTCGGTTCCCGCTCAGGAACATTTTCAGAGGTTTTATTCAAGCCTTTTCATTGTTGCCAGAAAAGAAGGCAAGGTGCGTTCTATCCTGGATCTCAAGGCCCTGAACGGCTTCGTGCGGGTACAGAGGTTTCAGATAGAGTCCATCCACACGGTAGTAGCGTCTCTGCATCAGGGAGATTTCTTAGCCTCCATAGATATCAAGGATGCATATCTACACATCCCTATCATCCCAGCGGTCTCAGCTTTGTGGGAGTAGAGGAGCATTATCATTTTGTGGCGTTACACTTTGGTCTTGCCTCCGCTCCCATAGTGTTTTACCAAGGTACTAGCACTGGTATAAGCACTGCTGCACCGGCGTGGTACTGGGGTACCTGGATGATCACCTGTTGAGAGCGGACTCTCATTCAGCCTTGTTGGAGGATCTGACGATCACGGCCAGAACTTGCAGGAGTTCGGTTGGAACATCAATTTCAAGAAATCTGCGTGGACTCTGGTTCTGAGACTGGATTATCTGGGCTTGACTCTGGATTCAGCCTTGGCAAGGGTT
Source organism: Pelophylax lessonae (assembly GCF_965119305.1). Taxonomy (NCBI): domain Eukaryota; kingdom Metazoa; phylum Chordata; class Amphibia; order Anura; family Ranidae; genus Pelophylax; species Pelophylax lessonae. The sequence continues at coordinate 412,129,382 of NC_138769.1, forward strand.
TTTCTTCCCTCTGCAAAAGTTGCGGGGGCGATTCAGTTGTTGGACAACAATCTGTCCCCTCTATGAGTTTGCATGTGAGCCTTGGGTCTGATAGTATCGGCCTTCGAGGCGGTTCCGTTTGCTCAAGGCCTTTGCAAAGGGAGATTCTCGTAAAATGGAACAAGGATCCAAAGTCCTTGGATTCTGTGATTTGGTTGAGCCACAACACAAAATCTGCTCTGTTGTGGTGGATTCAGTCCCCAGCACTGTGCCAGGGCAAGTCCTTCCTTCTGTTGTTTTAGACGGTGGTAACCATGGACGCTAGCCTGTCCGGCTGGGGTGCGGTGCTGGGGAAGCTCTGTGCCCAGGGTACCTGGACGATAGAGTCAAAACTTCCGATAAATGTTTTGGAGCTCAGAGCGATAAAACTTTGAGTCATTAGACGACTCGTCTGCAAGGTTGTCCGATTCATATCCATGCTGACAATGCCACGGCTTTTGGCTTCCATCAATCACCAGGGGGGCACCAAGAGTGTCTTAGCGAAAAAAGGTGGTGGCCTGAGATTCTGGCCTGGGTGGAAAGTTTTGTTCCAGCCCATTCTGCTGTACACATTCCAGCTGTGGAAAACTGGCAGGCGGATTACCTGAGTCGTTAGGTGTTGGATCATGGGGAGTGGTCCCTACACCCGGAGGTGCTCTGCCTCCTGTGTGGTTGGTGGGGGACTCCTGAGGCTAATCTGTTTGCCTCTCGCCTCAACAAAAAGGTGCAGAGATTAGTAGCCAGGTCTCAAGATCCTCTGGCCGAAGCCACAGGTGCGCTGGTGGCTCCTTGGGGTCCGTATCGGCTGATTTATGCATTTCTCCCATTGAAGCTCCTGCCGAGGCTTCTGTGCAGGATAGAGGTGGAATGCATTCAAGTCATTCTGTTGGCTCCAGACTGGCCTCGTCGGTCTTGGTACGCAGACCTGATAAGGCTGGTTGCCGATACCCCTTGGAGACTTCCTCTCAGGGAAGATCTGCTGTCTCAAGGTCCGATCTTCCATCCTGCTTTACAGTCGCTGGCTTTAACGGCATGGCTGTTAAAAGTCAGGTGTTGAGAGATAGAGGTCTTTCCGACTCTGTAATTCCTACACTCTTGAAGGCTAGTAATTTAGATCACTAGGGCTTTGGCCTTTTTTTTAGAAGGGGGTTTAACCTTATCTGGTGGTACACAGGGATAAGGTAGTACTTCGACCTAATCAGTGGCTCCTTCCTAAGGTGGTTTCTGATTTTCATCTGAATTAAGACCTAGTGTTGCCTTCACTTTACCCTAAACCTCAGCATCCTAAGGAGTATGCCTTGCATTCTTTGGATGTGGTTCGGGTTATCAGGGTTTATAGAGACATCGGAGTCCTTTAGAAAATCAGACTCTCTCTTTTTGTCCTTATTGATCGACCTCGTAAGTGATTGGCTGCGTCTGCTGCGACCATTTCCAGATGGATTAGGCAGACGGTGGTACAGGCCTATTCACTGAGGGGTCAGGTTCCTCCTTTCCCAGTGAAGGCTGGGAAAAGTATGCAAGGCGGCAACTTGGTCGTCTGTGCATACATTGACAAAATTCTACAAGGTAGATGTGTTGGCATCCGCAGATGCTTCTTATGGCCGCAAGGTTTTGCAGACTGCAGTTTAAAAGAGAACTCTGTTTAGTTTCGCTTTGAGGGTTCAATTTTTTTTCCGGGTGAACTCCATTTGTTTCTGGTTGAGCTCCAGGTTTCCTAGTTGGCTAACTTTAGCCATTGGGGACTTACATTTTGTTTCTGCGTTGCTTCCCACCCCTCATTATTATACTGCTTTGGGACATCCCTATGAGTCATGAAGATAAGGAGCTACGTCTGTTGATGAACGATAAAGAAAACTGGATTTCTCTTACGTCCTCCGACAGTCGCCGCCCATTCACACAGTCTTCACTTATGGGGTATTGACTTCATCTCCACAGGAGTTTCTAGGCATAAGACTTGTAAAAGAACAATAAATCTACATAGTCATACCCATGGGGGCTGTCCTTCTAGTCCAATACTCCCCTGCAATAGCCATCCCAAATCAGTTTGTCTTCTGCCTAGCTTCAGGAGTGGATAGGCTTCCCTGTGCTGAGGCTACAGTCTCAGCCTTTTCTTCTTTTTCTTTTATGATTTATTTTCAAAAGCTGTAATTTTTTCTTTACATTGCTAGCTGTTTATTTTATCAGCACTAGTTAGTGGATCTTCGGATGAAGACGGCGTCTGCAGAGCTGGGAATCGGACTGATCGTCCTGGTTCTCCAGGACAGAAGGTCAGATGGAATCCCTGCCCACCATCGAGCGTTTCGCAGGCTATGTGTTCGCTCTGACCTCACAAACGACCCATCCCTGTCCATCAGGGATGCAGCCATGTGAGGTGGCTACCTCACTGGACACATAGGTTCGTCCATGCACTACTAGTGTCCTGCGTTTTTGGCTGGCGGCACTCTCCTGCCATCTGAGGGTGGGCGGTTTCCCGCTTGATATGAGGCACCCCACGCCAACGGGTACAGGTAAGTACATTCTGTGTGGGGCCTCTGTCTGGGGTCGGCAGTCCATGTGTGTCTGTGGTGTCCCCTGTGTCTGTGCATTTTGGGCTCCCTGGTCCCGGTCCCTGCGGGGGTTTTTATTCTCTCACAGCAGCGCTGTGTGGGGGTTTTAGGGGTCCCTCTCCTAAGGTCACTTTAGGGTGCTTGGGGATGCAGACGCGTGGTGACCGCTGCGGGGTTAAAAACCGCCGGTCTGCCATTTTAAGTGTGGGCAACATGTCTGGCTTCACTGTGGACGCTCATACAGCATGCTATGTAGTGTATTTTCGCGCCTTGCGGCGCCATCTTGTGTGTGGCGAACGATCGTTCCGAGCACATCTTGCCGAAGCCTCCCATTAGTTTCCATAGGCATCCATTTTCCCTTGCCCTGCAGCCTAGTTCAGCCTCCAGCGGTGACATCACTTCCTCCTTTCTCACAGGAGCGACCGAAGAAGCTGGTAACACTTTGTGGGGTTCTGTCCTGTTGTTCTTTTTCCTGTCCTGCCTTGTGCAATCTTCCTGGTCAGTTTTGTCCCTGCAGGGGGTTCTGTCACAGTCTTGTAGCGGTGTGCTGTGGGGATCCGCAGCGCACTTAAAGGGCCAGTTTAAAAAAAAAAAAAAAAACGTTTGTTATGGAATCCCAGGACCGCAAATTCCCGCCAGCTTTGGTGGGGGATTCAGGGTCCTCTGAATCCCCCACCGTCACTAATTTGGCTGCTGTTGTGGCAACTTTTGTGTCAAAAATGGATGTGCTGATGTCTGAACGTGCTGCTAGGAAAAGGCCTAGGATTTCCTTTTCTTCTGATTCTGAATGTGACATGGTTGCTATAGGTAGCGTGGCCCTTTCAGGGTCTCGCTCTTCTCAGGACCCGCAAGAGTCTGAGGGGGAGGCGGAGGTTGCAGGGGTGGATGATTCCCCCCCCTGGGTCACCAGAGGAGCGCGCAGCTATGGATGAGTTGATCCTAGCAGTAAAGGAAACACTACATTTGGAGGATGAGCCCACCCCCCCGGGCGTTGTGTCCTCTTTTGGTACACACAGGACCCGCAAGACAGCGCAGGTTTTCCCTTGCCCCGCAGAGTTTCACCATAAGGTGAATGAGCTATGGCGTAATTTAAAACACACCTTCGTGGTGTCTAAGAAGTTTCAATTCTCTACCCTTTTGCGTCTACTACGGCTGCACGCTGGTGTGTGCCTCCAAGTGGATCACACGGTGGCCAGGTTGAACAAAGCTACCCACTGAGGACTCCCCGGTGTTTAGCGATCCTACTGATAGGAGACTGGAGTCTCTTGCCCGTCATTCCTACATGGTGGCGGGTTCCATGCTCAAGCCTATTTTTGCCTCTGTGATGGTGGCTCAGGCTGTGGCGGATTGGACCAAGGTGCTCAAACGCACCCTCGTGGCCGACTCTGCCCCTCCCACTACAGTGGAAATGGTGGAGCAGATTCATCGTGGGGTCATGTATTTGTGCGATGCGGCTCTGAATGAGGCCCCCTTGGCGATACGCCTGTCCAGTGTCGCTGTGGTTAACCGTCGCTTAATCTGGTTAAAATGCTGGTCGGCTGACCAAAAATCCAGGAAAACGGTGGCTGACATCCCCTATGCGGAGTCTCGCCTTTTTGGGGAATTCTTGGACGAATTGGTTAAAGGAGTCACGGGGGTAAGAGCACTCTGCTGCCCCAGAATCCTAAGGGCAAGTTTTTCCGTGGTAAGCGGGGCCCGTCCTTTAAACCTACTCGAGGGTCCTTTCGTGCCTTCAAGGCACAGAACAAGGGTAAACCCTTCAAGGGCCAAGGTGGCCAGAAAAAGCCCTGGTTTGGCAAACAAAAATCCAGCCAGGCCGGTGCGGCGGCTCAGTCCACCTCTGCCTGAAGGGGCGCCCTCACCCGTTACAGGGGTGGGGGACGTTTGCGCGGTTTCCTCCAACCTTGGCTGCTCTGAATCACGGACAGGTGGGTTCAGGAAATCATTTGGTCAGGGTACAAGATTAAATTTCTTTCACGGCCGGCGAACAGATTCTTTCCCTCAAATCTTCATTTGACCCCAGGGCGGTTACAGGACCTACATCCGGTGGTGCAGGATCTTCTCGTTCAGGGGGTGATTGTCCCGGTGCCTCATCGGGACAGGTTTCGGGGTTTCTATTCGAATCTGTTCACTGTGCCCAGAAAGGAGGGCAAAATGCGTCCGATTCTGGACTTAAAAGCGCTGAACCACTTCGTGCGCATTCAAAAGTTTTGCATGGAATCACTCCGCTCAGTGGTGGCCTCCCTGAATCTGGGAGAGTTCCTGGCCTCCATAGACCTGAAGGATGCGTATCTGCACATCCCCATTTTCGAGGGTCATCAGAGGTACCTCCGATTCGCTATCGCGGAGGATCATTACCAGTTTGTGGCGTTACCTTTCAGTCTCGCTTCGGCTCCAAGGTCGGATGCGCCTGCTCCATTGGTCGGATCGTCTTCAGGGCCGTCCTGTACGGATGCAGACGTACAATACCACTGAGGTGGCTTATATCAACCACCAAGGGGGCACCAGGAGTGCCCGGGCGGCCCAGGAAGTGACCGGTATTCTGTCTTGGGCCGAGACTCATGTCCCGGCGATATCGGCAGTTCACATTCCGGGTGTGGAGAATTGGCAGGCCGACTATCTGAGCCGCCAGACCCTGGACCAGGAGGAATGGTCCCTACACCCTGAGGTGTTTCAAATGCTGTGTGCGAAGTGGGGATCACCAGATGTGGATCTGTTCGCGTCTCGGCTAAAGGTTTGTGGCAAGAACACGCGATCCTCTGGCAGACGCCTCGGATGCGCTGGTGGTGCCTTGGCGTCAGTATCGCCTGATATATGCCTTTCCGCCGATTCAGTTGTTGTCCAGGTTCCTTTGCAGGTTGGCCTCGGAACAATCGCTGGTGATTCTTGTGGCGCCGGACTGGCCTCGCCGGTCCTGGTACATGGACATCGTTCACCTGGCTGTGGAGCCTCCGTGGCGGCTGCCAATGCGAGAAGATCTGCTGTCCCAGGGACCGATCTTCCATCCTGCTTTACAGTCGCTGGCTTTAACGGCCTAGCTGTTGGAAGCCAGGTCCTGAGAGACAGGGGTCTCTCCTCAGAGGTCATTCCTACTTTGATCAAGGCTAGAAAAGCCTCTTCTGGTAAGATTTATTACCGTACATGGAAAGCTCATTTTGCCTGGTGTGAGTCCAGGGGTTTCTCTCCTCGTTCCTACTCGGTGGCGAGAGTGTTGGCTTTCCTCCAAACTGGTGTGGACCAGCGTCTTGCGTTGGCCACGATTAAGGGCCAGGTCTCTGCACTGGCTATTCTTTTCCAGCGCCCTGTGGCGTCTAATTCCTTGATTCGCACCTTTATTCAAGGGGTGTGTCACCTGGCTCCTCCTAGAAGGGAGCCCTTACCTCCATGGGACTTGAACTTGGTTCTGTCCGTGTTGCAGCGTTCCCCTTTTGAAAACATCAGGGAACTTTCGTTACCCATGCTATCTAAGAAGGTTGCGTTCCTGGTAGCGATCACTTCTGCTCCCAGAGTGTCAGAGTTGGCGGCGTTGTCTTGCCGCTCCCCTTACCTGGTGGTTCATAGGGATAAGGTGGTCTTGCGACCTAATCCGTCCTTTTTGCCAAAGGTGGTTTCGGAATTCCACCTGAATGAGAACATTGTTTTGCCTTCGCTTTGTGCGAATCCTAAGCATCCAGGAGAGGTTGCCTTACATCCTTGGATGTTGTCCGGGCGATCAGGGTTTACCTGTCATCGACTGAATCCTTTCGAAAATCGGATTCTCTCTTTGTCCTTCCTGAGGGACCTCGGAAGGGTATGGCTGCGTCTGCAGCAATCATTGCCAAATGGATCAGACAGATCATTGTACAGGCCTATTTGTTGCGGGAATGGGTTCCTCCCTTCCCTGTCAAGGCTCACTTTACCAGGTCGGTGAGTGCGTCCTGGGGGTATCGGCATCAGGCTTCGGTGGCCCAGGTGTGCAAGGCTGCGACTTGGTCGTCGGTGCACAGTTTCTCAAAGTTCTACAAAATTGATGTTCTGGCATCAGCTGATGCATCCTTTGGCCGCAAAGTTCTCTGTGTGGCAGTTCCATAGGGAACCCTGGGTTTGTACGGGTCCTTAGCTGTTGGGGGTGTTTTCCCCTTGGTTATTTGTTACCTTTGGTAATTTGGGTTGTGGCTCATGTTGAGCCCTTTTTTGTTACCCAGAAGGTTACCTTCTTGTACATGTAAGGTTCCTTTCTCTGATGTGGGTACTGCGTTGCTTTTTTGGCGGTTGCGTTGCCCACCCCTCATGTCTATACTGCTTTGGGACATCCCCATAAGTGAAGACTGTGTGAATGGGCGGCAACTGTCGGAGGACGTAAGAGAAAACTGAATTTTTGTAAAATCTTACTGTAAAATTCCTTTCTCTGAGTCCTCCGACAGTCGCCGCCCCCGCCCCTCTTTTTGGGGTCTTTTTTTATACACTTTCACTGCTTGCGACCAAACTGATTTGGGATGGCTATTGCAGGGGGGTATTGGACTAGAAGGACAGCCCCCATGGGTGTGACTATGTAGAATTATTGTTCTTTTACAAGTCTTATGCCTAGAAACTCCTGTGGAGATGAAGTTAATACCTCATAAGTGAAGACTGTGTGAATGGGCGGCGACTGTCGGAGGACTCAGAGAAAGGAATTTTACGGTAAGATTTTACAAAAATTCAGTTTTTTGTAAGAACTTAACGTAAAATCCTTTACTCTGAAGTTCATCGACAGATGCAGCACCCGCCCCTCTACTTCTGAGGTATGGGTTTTTTTTATCTTCTAAACACTGCTTGCAACTTAGCTGATGATAGCAGAGTCTGAGGGGTTATGCCTGCAGGGACAGACCCCATAGGCGTGGTTAAGCTTTTTTTTTTCCTACTTAGTACCTATTCCCATAAGGAGGAGCATAACCTATGAGTCATGAAGATAAGGAGCTGCGTCTGTCGATTAACTTCAGAGAAAAGGATTTTACGGTAAGTTCTTACAAAAATCCAGTTTCTCTTACGTCCTCCGACAGTCGCCGCCTCTTCATATTCGTCACATATGGGGTATTAGACTTTGCTCCGAAGGAGTAGCTAGGCAACAGAATATGTTAACAATAAAGCTTTAACATATCCCACCCTCAAGGGGTGGTCCCCTCAGTCAATACCCTCCTACTTCCTGCAACCATATCTCAGTTTTTAATGTCTAGCTTGTCAGGAGTGGCTGGCTCTCTCTGTGCTGGGACTTTCTGTCCCAGACTCTTTCTTCTTTTTAATATTTTGTTTGAGTTTTTCTCTCTACCTTTAATTAGCTGTTATTTTGTCAGCATTAGTTAGTTCTTCGGACGAAGAGGATCATGCGGACTGGGTCTCGGGCTGATCCCCCTGGTCGCAGGTCGTGGGTCAGTGGCTTCCCAGTCTGCCATCGAGCGTTCAGCCAGGTAACGCTCCTGGCATAGTGAACGACCCATCCCTGTTCGGTGCAGGGATGATTGGTGAGCTGGCTACCTCACTGGACGCTGTGCGGTTTTCTTAACCCCCATTTTGTGCGTCTTGAATTGCGACTCTCCCTGCCTCATGTGCAGCGGCTTGTTCGCCTGTGCGGGTCCCCCACGCCATGTGAGGTAAGTGTATTTATGTGGGGACCTGTCTGTCTGGGGGGGGTGTCAGTCTGGGACTGTGTAACCTGCCTCTATTCACACTGCTTGTCTCCCTATCTCTCGGCTGCATGCTGTGGGCTGCAAGGGGGGGGGGGGGAGCTGTATGACACTGTGTGTGTCAGACTGGGCAGTGTGAGAAGCTGTGTGCTGTGGGGCATGTTTTTTTTTTGGCATGTTTGGGCATATACAGCGATCGCTGCGGCGATCTGACATGTATTCTTATATTGGAATGTAATGTGTGTTTTAATGCACTGTGGAGCGGCGGTTTCGGCGCCAAACGACGCCATTTTGCCTACACCCGCTCCGGCCGCATGGTTTACATGCATGGCGGCCATTTTCTTGTAGCCTCCATAGGCTTACATAGAGCGCCCTGGCAGCATCACTTCCTCTTTCCAGGAACACCGATCGAGGCAGCAGCAGCGGCGAGGGTCTCCTCAGGTTTTATCCTTCTGTTCTTGCTATCCATTGCCTGTGTTCAGTTTGCATATTCCCTGTGGGGGTCTCATTGTGCTTGAGTGTGGTGCGGTGGGCTGCGCTTGCCGCGCTTGCTTAAAAGGGGCAGTTAACCCTTGGTTGTCTGGCATTACAGGGGCAATGGATTCTCAGGAGGGCAAATTTCCTACAGTATTGGTGGAAAGCCAGGGGACCGCTGTTTCCCCCCCAGGGGGGGATTTAGCCACTATTGTGGCTGGCCTTGCTGCTCAGGTGCAAATGCTGGTGGCTGCTCAATCTACTAAAAGGCCCAGAGTTGCTCTTTCCTCTGATTCTGAGGGTGAAGGTGATGGGGCTGTTCTGGCAGGGGCCTCCTTATCGGGGTCCCGCTCCTCTCTTGATCTAGTGGGGTCTGAGGTGGAGGCTGAAGTTGAGGGGGTCGATAATTCTCCCCCTGGCTCGCCTGAAGAGCTTGCAATCATGGATGAGTTGATTGCTTCCATTAAGCAAACGCTGCGTTTGCAGGACGAAGTGTGTCCCCCCGCTGCCTTGGCGGCTTATGGGACGCAGAGAAAACGCAGGACGCCGCAGGTTTTTCCCTGCAATGCTGATTTTCAGCGCGCTGTTAAGGATCAATGGCGCGATCTGCGCAAACCTTTTGCGGTACCAAGTAAATTCAAGCTGCGTTATCCTTTTTCGCCTGCCACTGATGAAAGGTGGTGTGTGCCTCCACCAGTGGATCATGCAATTGCGGTTTTGAACAAAGCCACTGCGATTCCTGCAGAGGGTTCCCCTGTTTTCCGTGATGCCACGGATAGGAGACTGGAGTCTCTTGCCCGTCATACTTATTCTGTTACGGGTTCTATGCTTAAGGCTCTGTTTGCTTCTCTCATGGCGGCCCAGGCGATCGCAAGTTGGACGCAGATGCTTAGGCGCGTCCTAGTGGCCGACTCGGCCTCGCCGGCGACCCTGGATATGGTGGATCAGATCCACCAAGGTGTCATGTATCTGTGTGATGCGGACCTGGACCTGATTCCGTTGGCTGCACGTGTGCACAGCGTGGCGGTGTTGTCTCGCCGCCTGGTTTGGTTAAAATGTTGGTCGGTGGACCAGTCTTCACGTAAGACCTTAGCCAATCTGCCTTATGATGGGTCTCGCCTTTTTGGGGAGTCCCTGGATGTGTTGATTAAGGGGATCACCGGGGGTAAGAGCACTCTCTTGCCCCATTTCCCCAAGGCTAAGGGGGCTTCTGGGAAGAAGCATGCAAATTTTCGGCCCCCTCAGGGGTCCTTTCGTGCCTTTCGGCCGCACTACAAGGGCAAACCGTTCAAAGGTCAAGGCTCTCAGAAGAAGCCCTGGTCTGGGAAACAGAAGTCCGGCCAATCCCGACCTGCAGCCCATAACAGTTCGGCCTGAAGGGGCGCCCTCACCCAGTTTTGGGGTGGGGGGACGCTTGCTTGGTTTTCTTCAGCCCTGGTTGGCCCGTGTGCGGGACAGATGGGTTCTGGAAATCGTTCGATCTGGTTACAAGATCGAGTTTCTCTCTCGGCCGGAGAGCAGATTTTTTCCCTCAAATCTTCAACTGTCTCCAGAGCGCTTGCGGGACCTGCACCTGGCGGTGCGGGACCTGAGGGCCCAGGGAGTGGTGGTTCCGGTGCCTCATCGGGACAGGTTTCGGGGGTTTTATTCCAATCTGTTCACCGTGCCCAGAAAGGAGGGCAAGGTTCGTCCGATTCTGGACTTGAAGGCTCTGAACCGCTCTGTGCGGGTTCGCAAGTTCCGCATGGAATCCCTGCGGTCGGTGGTGGCTGCCCTGGTTCCGGGGAAATTCATGGCCTCCATCGATTTGAAGGATGCGTACCTTCACATCCCCATATTCGAGGGTCATCAGAGGTACCTTCGATTTGCCATTGCGGAGGATCACTACCAGTTCGTGGCGTTGCCCTTTGGTCTCGCCTCGGCTCCGCGGGTCTTCACCAAGGTGCTTGCACCGGTTCTGGCATTATTGAGGGCCCAGGGCGTTTCTGTCCTGGGGTATCTGGACGACATTCTGGTTCGGTCTGCGACCAGACAGGGTCTGGAGGAGGACCTGTCTGTCACAATGCAAACTCTGCAGGAGTTTGGTTGGACGATAAATTTTCCAAAGTCGACACTGAGTCCGTCGGTTCGTCTCCCCTATCTGGGAATGATACTGGACTCGGTGCAGGCGAAGGTCTTCCTGCCGGAAGACAAACTCAGGACTCTCCGGGAGGAAGTCAGGTCCCTCAGGGACGTTCCGAACTCGTCTCTGCGGACGTGTATGAGATGTCTGGGATTGATGGTCTCGGCCTTCGAGGCGATTCCTTTCGCACAGTTTCACACGCGGGGTCTCCAAGCGGAGATCCTGTCCAGGTGGGACGGGCGACCTCAATCTCTGGATCTTCAAATCTCGTTGAGTCTTCGCACCAGGGAAAACCTTCTGTGGTGGCTCCAGTCCCCGTTGGTGTCCGGGGGCAAGTCGTTTCGTCCGATCTCGTGGACGGTAATCACCACGGATGCCAGCCTGTCGGGCTGGGGTGGAGTTCTGGGCGTTCTGTCCGCTCAGGGGACTTGGTCGGAGGGGGAGTCTTCCCTTCCGATCAACATTCTGGAATTGCGTGCGATAAGGCTCTGTCTTCATCGCTGGACGGACCGGCTGCAGGGTTGCCCGGTTCGGGTGCAGACGGACAATGCCACGGCGGTGGCCTACATCAACCACCAAGGGGGCACCAGGAGTGCCCGAGCGGCTCGAGAAGTAGCCGACATTCTGTCTTGGGCCGAGACTCATGTCCCGGCGATAACGGCGGTTCACATTCCGGGAGTGGAGAACTGGCAGGCGGACTATCTGAGTCGCCAGACCCTGGATCAGGGGGAATGGTCTCTCCATCCGGCTGTCTTCCAGACGTTGTGCGCGAAGTGGGGTCTTCCAGATGTGGACCTGTTCGCGTCTCGCCTCAACAAAAAGGTGAAGAGGTTCGTGGCAAGGACGCGCGACCCTCGGGCAGACGCGTCGGACGCGTTAGTGGCCCCGTGGCATCAGTACAGGCTGATGTACGCGTTTCCACCGATTCAGTTGCTGTCCAGGTTCCTTCGCAGGTTACACTCGGAACGCAACACGGTGATTCTTGTGGCACCGGACTGGCCTCGCCGGTCCTGGTACGCAGACCTCGTGAATCTGGCGGTCGACGCCCCGTGGTGTCTGCCTCTTCGAGACGATCTACTGTCTCAAGGACCGATATACCATCCTGCTTTACAGTCGCTGGCTTTGACGGCCTGGCTGTTGAGACCGAGGTCCTGAAGGAGAGGGGTCTCTCTCCGGAGGTCGTTCATACTTTAATCAACGCGAGGAAGTCTTCCTCGGGGAAGGTTTATTACCGTACTTGGAAGGCCTATTTTGCCTGGTGTGAGTCCAGGGGGTTTTCACCCCGCACGTACTCGGTGTCCCGTGTGCTGTCTTTCCTTCAAACGGGTGTTGATCAGCGTTTGGCGCTGGCTACGATAAAGGGTCAGGTGTCTGCTCTGGCCGTTCTGTTTCAACGTCCCGTGGCTTCCAACCCATTGGTTGGCACCTTTGTTCAGGGTGTGCGGCATCTGGTTCCCCCGAGGCGGGATCCTCTGCCCCCTTGGGACTTGAATCTCGTTCTATCTGTGTTACAACGTGCTCCTTTTGAACAGATCAGGGAGATCTCGTTGTCTATGTTGTCCAAAAAGGTCGCCTTTTTGGTGGCGATCACTTCGGCTCGCAGAGTGTCGGAGCTGGCGGCTTTGTCCTGCAAGTCTCCGTACCTGGTTATTCATTTGGATAAGGTGGTCTTGCGACCTAATCCTTCTTTTCTGCCGAAACGAGTTTCGGAATTCCATCTTAATGAGGATATTGTCTTGCCTTCGTTGTGCACGAAGCCTAAACATCCAAAGGAGGTGAGATTGCACTCTCTGGATGTTGTTCGGGCGATAAGGGTTTACCTTAAATCGACTGAGTCTTTTCGAAAGACGGACTCCTTGTTTGTTCTTCCAGAGGGTCCTCGGAAGGGCATGGCGGCTTCGGCCTCTACCATCGCCAAATGGATCAGGCAGACCATTGAACAGGCCTATGCTTTGCAGGGGAAGGTTCCCCCTGTGCCTGTGAAGGCGCACTCTACTAGATCTCTGAGTACGTCTTGGGCCTGTCGTCATGGGGCTTCTGTAGCCCAGGTGTGTAAGGCGGCGACTTGGTCGACCGTGCACACTTTCACAAAATTCTACAAAGTAGATGTTCAGGCATCGGCGGATGCTTCCTTTGGCCGCAAGGTTCTTAGTGCGGCTGTTCCCTAGGGTCCCTTGTTGGGGACTCCTGGCTGTTGGGATAAGTTTTGTATCCCCTGGTTTTTTTGTCTTTTCCTGGGTTGTTGCTCCTGTTGAGCACTTGTTTTTTGCTGTTGCCCAGCTGGTTTCCTTCCTTTGCTAAGGTTCCTTCTTTGATGCGGAGACTGCGTTGCCTTTCGGCGCGGATGCGTTTCCCACCCCTCGTGTTTGCACTGCTTTGGGACGTCCCCATATGTGACGAATATGAAGAGGCGGCGACTGTCGGAGGACGTAAGAGAAAACGGAATTTTTGTAAAATCTTACCTGTAAAATTCCTTTCTCTGAGTCCTCCGACAGTCGCCGCCCCCGCCCCTCTTTTGGGGTTTGATTGTATACTCTACTGCTATTCCACTAAAACTGAGATATGGTTGCAGGAAGTAGGAGGGTATTGACTGAGGGGACCACCCCTTGAGGGTGGGATATGTTAAAGCTTTATTGTTAACATATTCTGTTGCCTAGCTACTCCTTCGGAGCAAAGTCTAATACCCCATATGTGACGAATATGAAGAGGCGGCGACTGTCGGAGGACTCAGAGAAAGGAATTTTACAGGTAAGATTTTACAAAAATTCCGTTTTTTTAGGCGCTGGACCCTGGGATCCAGATCCGGACCCTTGGAATACCAAACCCCAAAGGAGCTCTGTGCAGGGTGCTCTACAGGTCCAAGGCTGTGGCCCCTCTTATATAGGGGGGCCCAGCCCTTGAAGGTCTGTAAGACAATGCCCACCCACAAGGGTAAAGATTGGATTCTTGCTTATAGCAGTTTCCTGCGGTAGGACTGGCGAGTCCATTTTAAATATTTACACCGCAAACAAAAACCTTAAAAGGTTAAAAATTGCAAAATTATAAATATTTTATGCACTGTTCCCTTTAATAAGATTACAGAGACTTGTGGCAAGTGTATTTCTGCTTGTATTTACACTGTAGCACATTTATGTAAAGTATGTTTAAAGCATATTGTTACACAGTTTTTTACCCTGAGCTGATCATCTGAAAGGTATTAGCTGTGACATACAAGATTCAGCCTAAACTGCTCTCCCCCCCATTTGTTTGTGTTTGTGTAAGCGTCTGCATGTTCGCCTCTGCTGGATCACGTGTCTATGATGTAGGCCTATTCCCGCGTGGGAATCTTTGCATTTAAGTGCAGGCTTACACAGTATGGTGGGCATGTTCTAACGCGATTTGGCGTGCACGTGGATGCCATGCACCACGCCGCACACGCATAAAAGGGCATGTTCTGCAAGGAACTGTTTCCAACACAGGCTGAAAGGGACACAGCAGCAGCTGGGTTGCGTGAGTCACTGTGGGTGTATGTTACTGGCACTATTAGGTCCTGTATCTTAGGTAATCAGTGTTGTGTGCATTAGGCTGTATAAGCTTGGCACAGACCTTGAGTACACTTTAGTATCTCAAGTTTGTCTTGCTATAAAGCAATGTCTGCCCAAAAGAGGGCTGGAGGGAGCACAGTTGGAAGGGCACTATGATGCCACCGTCAGGCCCTGAAGGTCCTAGTCATGCTTCCACTGTGTCTACTCTTGATAAGCCAGAGGCAGTTAGGCAATCTGAGCCATTACAGTTGTCAGGCATTGTAGCTACTCTGTGTACTTTTGCCACAGCCCATGTTACCAAGAACGATTTGGCATCGGCATTAGCCAGCCTAGAGTGTAGATTGTTGACATGATTGCAGCACCACATGGAGGAAGGAAGCAGGTTAGATCCCCCTCTCCTGAGCCGCCCACTGAATCAGTTCAGGATTGGGCAGAGGATGTGGAAGATGTAGCTGAGGGTGACCCTATAGAAGGTCAAGCTGAAATTTCCACTTCCGGGGAGTCAGAGGAATCTCTATCAGCCTCTCAATCCTAGAGATTGTTTATCCAGTCTCTTGCTGAGATGGTCCGGGCTGAGTTTAAGCTCCTGCCCTTAGAGACAACTGAAACCTCTTTTTCCTCCCTAGGCTCATTGCGCCCTCCTCAGAGTACTCGGTCATTTCCCATGCATCCACTCTTGGCGCAAGAAGTGCATAATGACTGGGATCATCCGGATAGAATGTATGTTCCTTCTAAAAGGTTTTAATTGTTATATCCTATGGAGGATACGTTTTTTTTCTAAGATGGAAAATTCCAGCTGTGGATGCAGCCATTTCTTCGGTTAACAAGAATTTAACCTATCCTGTGGATAATGCCCAGGTTTTTAACCACTTCTGGACTGGAAGGATTTGCCACCTTAATGACCAGGCCATTTTTTGCGATTTGGCACTGCATTACTTTAACGGACAATTGCCCGGTCGTGCGATGCTGTACCCAAATAAAATTGATGTCCTTTTTCCCCACAAATAGAGCTTTCTTTTGTTGGTATTTGATCACCTGTGTGATTTTTTATTTATCGCACTATAAACAAAAAAAGAGGGACAGTTCTGAAAAAAAAAAAAAAAATATTTTTCACTTTCTGCTATATAACATTCCCCAAAAAAATTAAAAAATCAAAATTTTTTTACATTTTAGGCCAATTTGTTTTCTGATACATAGTTTTGGTAAAAATCGTTGCAATAAGCGTATTATGATTGTTTTGCGCAAAAGTTATTGCGTCTACTAACTATGGGAAAGATTTGTCATTTTTATTCTTTTTTAGTTTACTAGTAATGTTGGCGATCTGCGATTTTTAGCGGGACTGCGACATTACTGCGGACAGATCAGACCCCTAACTGACATTTTTAACACTCTTGGGGGGACCAGTGACATTACTACAGTAATCGGTGTTAAAAATATGCACTGTTACTGTAATAATAATACTGGCAGGGAAGGGGTTAATACTGTGGGTGATCAAGGGGTTAAATGTGAGCCTAGGGGAGTGATTCTAACTGTGGGGGTGGGGCTTGTGAAATTATCACAGAGACCTGTAATCCTACATAGAAGGATCACAGGCACTCAGTGATCATTCCAGAGAGAAGAAAGGACAGCTGTGTTTACAATAGCTGACCGTCCTCTCAGCGGGGAACGATCGCGGTTGTCAGACAGCAATCGGAGTCACCTGCCCCATGCATCCGAGTCTCCGCTGCTGAGTGGGGGCAGGAGTGCACCGCAGGCAGCGCGCGCTCGCCCCCTAGCTGCAGGCACGTGACCGACGTATACCTACGTCGGTTTGCGCAGGAGGGGCTGCCTGCTGCAGTATAACTGCGGCGGGTGGTCCTTAAGTGGTTAAAGATCCAGCGGATAAAAAGTTAGAATCTTTATTAAAAGCCTCCTTTGCGGTTGCAGGTTCTGCAGTACAACCAGCAGTAGCAGCCATAGGAGTGTGTCAGTCTTTGAAAGACTGCATAAAGCGAGTAGCCAAGATAGTTCCTTCTCAAGGAGAGTCTGTGGAAAATCTGTCAGATCTACCTCGCACTTTGTGTTTTGCAGTTGATGCTCTTACAGACTCCATAAGGCAAATGCCACGGTTTGCTCTGATGACAGTGCATATGCGCAGAATCCTTTGGTTAAAGAGTTGGTCTGCGGAATTACCATGTGAAAAATTACTTGCTAGCTTCCCCTTTCAGGGAGAATGCCTTTTGGATGATGATCTGGATAAATATATCCACAAGATCTCGGGGGGGGGGGGGGGGAGAGGAAGAGCACGCATCCTTCCTTTAAGATCCCCAGCACTCATACCAGTGCTTCCAATTCCAGGCAGTGGCGACGGCGTCAACTGTCTACATCCGGACCCAAGCATTCGGGCAAGGTCAGAAAAAGCTCTGGGCCCAGAGATCAGCCAAGTCTTCCTCTAAGCCCTCTCAGTGAAGGGGCGCCCCCACTCGCCTGGGTGAGAAGAAGGCTCCTGCAGTTCTCAGGGGCATGGGTGGAGTTAATTCAAGACAACTGGGTTGTCTCCACCATTTCACGGGGATACAAGCTGGAATTTCGGGTATTCCCGCATCCTCGGTTTGTGAGGTCAAGTATACCAACTAAAAGAAAGATCTCTCTTTCAGGCATTGGACCACCTGAGAGCTCAGAGGGTGATAACTGAAGTTCCAGAAAACGAAAGGTTCAAGGGTTTTTACTCAAACCTTTTCAATATCACCAAACCAAACGGGAATGCGAGACCTGTTTTGGATCTCAAGGCGCTGAATCTGTTTCTGAACGTTCGTTCTTTCCGCATGGAATCAATGTGTCCAGTCGTAGCCTCTCTGCAGGGAGAGGAATTTCTAGCATTCATAGACATCAAGGATGCATATCTTCATGTGCCTATATTTCAGACCCATCAAATGTTCTTTCGTTTTGCGACTGGCCCTTCGGGTTGCCACAGCTCCAAGAGTGTTCACAAAGATCCTAGCTCCTGTATTTCTAAGCTCCTGTTCTAAGGTCCCGAACGATATCTGTAATAGGATAGCTGGAAGATCTATTACTAATAGATTGATCTGCGTCGGCTCTAAGCCGAAGTATCGTTCAGACGGTACATTTTTTAGAACGCCTGGGTTGGATACTGAACTTAGAAAAGTCAGCATTACAGCCAGTCCAGCGTCTGAAATACCTGGGGCTTCTAGTTGACACGGTGCAGGCAAAGATATTCTTGCCAGCAAGAAGGGTCTCAGACCTAAAGGGTCAGGTTCAGTCTATAGTAAGACTGGGATATCCGTCTATATGTCTTTTGCATGATATTACTGGGAAGATGGTGTCCACATTCGAGGCAATTCCCTATGCTCAATTCCATGCCAGACCCTTGCAGAACAATGTTCTGTCTGCGTGGAACAGAAAAATTCAGTCCTTGGACTTGTCCATATCTCTGCTACCAAGAGTACCACAGAGTCTGAACTTGTGCTTGTTGACCAGAAATCTGGAGAAGTGGAGATCCTTTCTTCTAGTGACCTGGAAGGTAGTGACTACAAATTCCAGTCTCTCCAGCTGGGGAGCAGTTCTGGAGAAAGCCACTGTCCAGGGGAAATGGTCTTGGGTACAGAGTCGTCTCCCCATCAACATTTTAGAAATTCGTGCAGTCGGGCTCTGAAATTCTGGACGCCCAGACTTCGGGCTCACCCTGTCAGGGTGCAATCCGACAATGGCACGGCCGTGGCTTATGTCAACCATCAAGGAGGCACAAGGAGTCGATCAGCCCAGAAAGAGGTGGATATTATCCTGTCCTGGTCAGAGAACTTTGTGCCATGCCTGACAGCAGTGTTCATTCCAGGAATAGAGAACTGGCAGGCAGATTTCTTGAGCCATCAACAGATGTTTTCGGGGGAATGGTGTTTACATCCAGAGATTTTTTTCAATTGACATGGGGGGTCCCAGACGTAGATCTGTTGGCATCCAGGTTCAACAACAAATTGGAGAGATTTGTGTCCAGGACCAGGGATCCACTTGCAGTCGGAGTGGATGCTTTGGTGACTCCTTAGGGGGAGTATTCCCTGATCTATGCCTTTCCTCCGGTACAGCTGATATCGCTTTTGTTGCGCAGGATTCAGCTGGAGGGGAAACCAGTAATTCTGGTAGCGCCAGCTAGGCCGAGGAGGATTTGGTATGCACAAATCCAGAGGTTGGCAGTGAGGAGGCCCTGGGTCTTTCCACTGCATCCGGACTTGCTTTCTCAAGGTCCGATATTCCACCCTGCTATACAGTCTCTAAATTTGACAGCTTGGCTATTGAAGCCTTAATCTTGGAAGAGCAGGGTGTTTCTGGCCTTGCAGTTTTATACACTGATAAACGCCAGGAAGCCAGTCTCTAGATTTTTTTACAGGGTCTGCAAATCCTACATTGCCTGGTGTGAAGCCAGGAAATGGCATCCCCACACATTGCAATAACTTCGGCTAGAAGGGTATAGGAACTAGCAGCTCTTTCTTGTAAAGAGCTATTCTTAATATTTTATCAAGGTAGGGTGATTTTGTGTCCTCACCCAGATTTTTTGCCCAAGGTGGTGTCCGCCTTTCATTTGAATCAGGACATTATACTACCTTCTTTTTTTCCAGATCCTCATTCAGAGAAGGAAAAGTGCATTCTCTTGATGTAATGCGTGCGATTTATTTACAGGAAACCGCTCAGATTCGTAAGACATAGAGCTTGTTTGTACTGCCAGAAGGCCCCAGAAGGGGATTGGCAGCATCTAAATCTACGATTTCTTGTTGGATTCGCCAGGTTATTCCCTAGGCGTATGGTTTAGTAGGAAAGGTTCCACCTTTTCCTGTAAAGGCACATTCTACCAGAGGAGTAGGTGCCTCTTGGGCACTTCGCCATCAAGCCTCTATGGCTCAGATTTGCAAGGCCGCGACCTGGTAGTTGGTGCATACGTTTACTGGTTTCTATAGAGTGGATGTTGGGACCTAGGAGGAGTATGCTTTTGGCTGCAGTGTGCTGCAGGCGGTGGTGTAATCCTTCTGTTAAGGGTCAGATGGCTGTATTTTTGGTGTCCCCCTCCCCTCAGATGCATTGCTTTGGGACGTCCCATATGTTATGATTTATGGCTCTGTGTCCCGTGATGTACAAAAAGAAAAAATGATTTTTAATTCATGCTTACCTGTAAAATCCATTTCTTGAAGAACATCATGGGACACAGAGGTCCCTCCCCTCTTCTATGGGGTCTTTTATTGCTTGCTACAAAACTGAAGTACTTCCTGTGTGGGAGGGGTTATATAGAGGGTCATCAATTCTGATTGCCAGTGTCTTTTACCTAAAGGTGGCTATATAACCCATATGTTATGATTTATGGCTCTGTGTCCCATGATGTACTTCAAGAAATGGATTTTACAGGTAAGTATGAATTAAAAATCCATTTAGTAACACGTCTACTTGGTTCTTCAGTCAGTAAAGAATATCCCAAAATGTTTCACTTGTTTTGTTTGGCTCTTGTGCCTTGACACTTCTGTACAGAGCATCACATATATTTAAAGTGGAATTTCACTCTCAACCAACATTGACTAATTTTAATCCTCATGCTGCTAGCATTAGTAAATAGTCAAGTATATCATATGTACTTGTTTTAAACTTTTTGTCACATTTCTTTAGTTACTTCCTGGTTTTCAGGCCTAGGCAAATGATTTCATACATTCTAGGTGTCATCAGGAGGTGAGGAAGGGTTTTCTCAGCTAAGCACACTCTCCTACCCGCATGCTTGAGCCAAGGGCAGATGGATTCCATAAAGTAAATGCTTCATCAATCATATGCCTTTACTCAAGATGGCCACAGCCACTAATGCTAGGGAGTGTTTTTCAAAGTACTTTCCCAGCAAAATAAAGCAAGGAGACATGAATGGAGGGGGGAGTTTGCTGTGAATATTAAAAATTATAAAAAAAAAACATTTTGGGTTTGTAGTGCTCAGATGCAGTTTAGTTCCTCTTTAAGTGTGGCTTATGCCTTTATCCAGATAAGGCAGAATACTTAAACTGCTGCATATGCTGAGATGGTACTGTAACAGGGCATCCCTGAAACAAAACTCAATGTACAATTTTTCTTAAACAGTTAATTTTTTTTTGTATACTATAATAATCATCTATGGCAACTAGCAATGAAAACATATTCTTCAAATCTGTTGACAGCTTACAATCACTAGCATATTTATAAACTGGCCTTGAATAGTCATAGAAGTTTGGGTAGTATGCTTCTAATTAAACCTATTATTACAGGATATATCTTTCCTGGAATTTAAATAAACTCACCCCCTGGCTGAAGTGTGTTATTAGATGATCATCTGCTCTTTGTCTTTTGTTATAGTAACAGCATTACAACATACATTTTCCTTAATAATGCTTACCAATTAAAAAATCAGCAATATATATATATATATATATATATATATATAAGCTTATTGCTGCTAATCATCCTAAAATCTTACCAAATTAATTTGATTAAAGCATTTAGGTAAATAGAATTGTCAGCATTTTCTTTCTCTAGTATAGTCAGGGCTGCAAAAATCAATAGGTCAGTTTCTGTGGGGGTGAAAGTGGAGCACAATATTGTGTCATCAAGGCATACACTTGAGAGCTCCAGCAGTACACCTCCTTGTGAAGACACTTGGACACTCAGGTTGAGTAGTGTTATTAAGTGTTAGGTTCTGCAAGTAAAGCAGGATGCCTTGTCGTTGGCCTTGCAGCTTCCGCATGCATTTGCAAATATGTGTTAACTAAACTCCTACTTTTAACTAATATTGTTAGACAGGTTTATTTTGGTTTGTTAGCAGACTGGTGGGTAAGTATTTCAAACTAGGGACCGGCTGTTTTTCACACACCTTCATTTATCCCATCTTGCTTTTCAATTGACTATTCACAGGGATGGAGACACTGAGCAGTGCTCGCCAGTTCTCACATAAAGTCCCAAATTGCCCATTTCTTGTATCTTACTAGGGATGGAGACGCTTGCTTTATAGGCGGGTGTCTCACTCAAAGTCCCCATTTGCCTATAACATCTTTACTAAAGGGATGGGGGTGTGTGTCTCCCAGCTGATCGCATTTAGTTTGCACCCCATGGTTTTTTATACAGCCATGCGTTTTTCATTGCCAGTCATGGATTGGAGCAGGTGGGGGAGGATTGGGCGGTCTCCAATCCCATCTGTTTCCCATCCATCTATTAGCAAGCATGTACTTCCCTTTGTGAAGACACTTGGACACTCAGGTTGAGTAGTGTTATTTAGTGTTAGGTTCTGCAAGTAACGCAGGATGCCTTGTCGTTGGCCTTGCAGTTTCCGCATGCATTTGCAAATATGTGTTAACTAAACTCCTGCTTTTAACTTATATTGTTAGACAGGTTTATTTTGGTTTGTTAGCAGACTGGTGGGTAAGTATTTCAAACTAGGGACCGGCTGTTTTTCACACACCTTCATTTATCCCATCTTGCTTTTCAATTGGCAGTACACCTCCTTTCCATTGCCTCCTCCTGCACCTTTAGTTACATAGTTAGTGAGGTTGAAAAAAGACATCAGTCCATCCAGTTCAACCTATGATGTGTGTGTGTGTTTGCTTTTAACCGTACATTGTATACCCCTGTATGTTGTGGTCTTTAAAGTGTCCATCTAATAGTTTTTTTAAACTATCAATGCTCCCTGCTGATATGACTGCTTGTGGAAGAGAATTCCACATCCTTACCGCTCTTACAGTGAAGAACCCCTTACGCACTTTAAGGTTAAACCGCCTTTCCTCTAGTTTTAGTGAGTGGCCACGTGTCTTATTGTATCTCCTTTCCCTGAATAGTTTGTTCCTTATGCTCGGGTCACCAGTACAGTATTTGTACATTGATATCATATCCCCCCTCAATCGTCTTTTCTCCAGAGAGAAAAGGTTCAGGGCTTGTAGTCTTTCCTCATAGCTGATGTCCTCCATTCCCCTAATTATTTTTGTTGCCCTTCTCTGGACTTTCTCCAGTTCCAGCACATCCTTCCTGAGGACCGGTGCCCAGAACTGGACAGCATACTCCAGATGTGGCCGGACCAGAGTCTTGTAGAGTGGGAGAATAATCTCTTTATTTCTGGAGTGAATCCCCTTTTTTATACATCCCAGTATTCTGTTGGCTTTGCTTGCGGCGGCTTGGCATTGCATGCCACTGCCAAGCTTGTTGTCTACCAGTACCCCCAAGTCCTTTTCCATCCTAGACTCACCCAGAGGTTCCCCCCCTAGTGAGTAGCTTGCTTTCTGGTTTCTGGCCCCCAAGTGCATTACTTTACATTTATCAACATTAAACCTCATCTGCCATGTAGTTGCCCACCCCGTTATTTTGTTCAGGTCTGCTTGTAAGGTTTCCACATCCTGCATAGAAGATATTGGCATGCCTAGTTTAGTATCATCTGCAAATACTGAGATTGTGCTAGATATCCCCTCCTCTAGATCATTTATGAACAAATTAAACAGGATTGGTCCCAGGACAGAACCCTGGGGGACCCCACTTTCCACACCCGCCCAATCCGAGTACTCCCCATTAATCACCACCCTCTGTACTCTCCCCTGGAGCCAGTTCTCTATCCAGTTACTCACCTTCTGATCCATACCTACCTTCCTTAGTTTGTACAGTAATCGTTTGTGGGGAACGGTGTCAAAGGCCTTTGCAAAGTCCAGATACACCACATCCACAGGCTTACCTTTATCTAGGTGGCTGCTCACTTCATCGTAGAAGGTTAATAGATTGGTTTGGCACGAACGATTTTTCATGAATCCATGCTGATTACTACTTATAATACCGTTTTCATTACTAAAGTCTTGTATGTGGTCCCTTAACATCCCCTCCAAAATTTTGCAGACTACAGATGTTAGGCTGACCGGCCTATAGTTACCCGGGATATATCTCGGCCCCTTCTTAAATATTGGTACCACGTTGGCTTTTTTCCAATCAGCTGGCACCATACCCGTCTGTAAACTATCCTTAAAGATCAAGAATAATGGTCTGGCGATCACCTGGCTGAGCTCATTAAGAACCCTCGGGTGCAAGCCATCCGGTCCCGGGGATTTATTTATGTTAAGTTTCTCTAGTTTGGCTCTAAGTCTATCTTCTGTTAGCCATGGTGGCACTTCCTGAGGTGTATTATTTAGTTCGGCCTTACAAGCTGGGTTTGTGTAGCCCCCCGATTCTTTTGTGAAGACTGAAGAGAAGAAATGATTTAACACTTCCGCCTTTTCTCTGTCCTCAGTGGCCATATTTCCTTTATCATCTTTTATGGGGCCAATGTGTTCTGGCCTCGCTTTCTTACTGTTTATATACTTAAAAAACTTCTTGGGGTTCTTTTTGCTCTCCTCCGCTATATGTCTCTCGTGTTCTATTTTAGCCGCCCTGATTTCGTCTTTACATTTCTTATTACACTCTTTGTAGTGCTTAAATGCTGCCAATGAGCCCTCAGTCTTGTATTTTTTGAAGGCCTTTTCCTTAGCACTAATATGCATTTTTATGTTGGAGTTTAGCCATCCAGGGTTTATTTTTGCTCTTTTAAATTTATTTCCCTTTGGAATGCACTGTTCAATCCCCCTGTTTAGTATACTCTTGAAACACTCCCATTTTTCCTCCGTGTTCTTTGTTCCCAGGGTTCTATCCCAATTGATATTTTCTAGCAGTGAGCGCAGTTTAGGGAAATTGGCTCTTTTGAAATTCAGTGTCCTTATATTACCCCTCTGCTTCCTATTACTGTAATTAATACTGAAACTTATTGACCTATGGTCACTGTTTCCCAAGTTGTCCCGTATTTCTATATCCGTGATCAGGTCTGTATCGTTGGTAATCAGTAGGTCAAGTACCGCATTGTTTCTTGTCGGTGCATTCACCATCTGACCCATGAAATTGTCCTGCAAAACATTTAGGAACTGCCTAGCCTTGGCTGAGTGCGCGGTTCCTTCTGCCCAGTCTATATCTGGATAATTAAAGTCCCCCATTATAATGACATTTCCCATCCTTGCTGCCAATCCTATCTGTAAAAGGAGGTCCGCCTCACCCTCCTCCCTCTGGTTGGGGGGCCTATAGCATACGCCCAATATTACCTTCCCCGCCGTGCCATCCCTTTGAAGCTCTACCCATAGGGATTCTGCCTCGTCCATAGCTCCATTATTAATATCATCCCTCATATTTACCTGTATACTGTTCTTAATATACAAACATACCCCTCCCCCTTTTTTACCCTCTCTATCTCTGCGATAAAGGGAATACCCCTGAATGGTCGCCATCCAGTCATGAGAGCTGTCAAACCAAGTCTCAGTTATCCCCACAAAATCTAAGTCCTCCTCAAACATCAGTAGCTCCAGCTCTCCCATCTTGTTGGCCAGGCTTCTGGCATTGGTATACAAACCTCTTAATTTTGATCGGTTACAAATATCCTCATTTGATGTTTTTAGGCTGCTCTCTTGAATTTTCCCCATACCCACCCTGGGTATAGGAGCTCCGAACACCCTACCGCTAATGCCCCCATTTCTGCCCTCTGAAACTTGCTTTCCACTGGCTAATTCTACATCTGTACCCTCCCCCCCATTCCCTAGTTTAAAAGCCCCTCTAACTTTTTGGCCATCCTCTCACCCAGTACGGCTGCACCCACCCCATTTAAGTGCAATCCGTCCCTACCAAAGAGCCGGTGACCGACTGAGAAGTCGGCCCAGTTCTCCAGGAACCCTTTCATTTATGGATGCCAGGAGGGATTGCTTTTTTAATATATTCACCTTCGCTTTTTTGGCAGTTATTGCATGGTGGAGTATGGATGTTACTGCATAGGGTGGATTACATCCATATTAGACCTTTTATGATCATAAAGTAGAGCTGTGGCTAAACGCTGGAAATTCAGTTAATTGCATTTCTTAATTGTTCATTAGGAGAAATCGAAGGATATTCATTGACGTAGGGTTATGTAGCTGCCTTCAGGAGACTGGACACTGGCAACCAGTTAGAGCTGTTGCAACAGCCTAGGAATAACATCTCCCTGTCCCTTGGCATCCTAAGAGAATGGATTTCTTCTGTTTCCTGAGATAAGCAAACCTATTACTTTTTGTTTTTACTAAAGATATATTTCTCTTTCGTTCACTGACGGACACAGCTCCATGTCTTCTAGACCATTGGGCTATATACTGCTCTCTCTAGGAGTAGGACTAGGTGGAAACCTTTTTGGTAACGCCCCTGAGGCAGTCCCAAAGGGTATACCATCACTTCCTGCTATAGGACTTCAGTTTTTTTCTGCCTAGTCAGGAGCAAGGACCTGGCTCTCTGCTGGGATCTGCAGTCCTGGCATTTTTTACCTTTTTAAATGGAATTTTTTACTTTTCTTTATTATTTTTGTTCGTGTATGAACTGCAATCAACTTGTTCCTGTGTGAACTACAATTAACAGCCGAACTGGGTGAAGCACTGGATATTCTAGATCCTTATGATCTTCACAGTCTTGCCTGCGAGCGCGACCCAACTGTTAGCTCCGCACGCTAGGTTGGCCGTGGCATAGCCCCACTTGACGGGGGTACTGGGTTGGTCGCATAGCCCTGGTCACGACAGCAGTACGGATCAGAGTCGCAGCTTACCTCAGGCCGCAGCACCCCCATTCCAAGATGGTGTGGTGGACTGCTGGGAGTAGAGCCCCCCTGGTGCCGTGGTGTGGGGAGTAGTGTCCCCCCTCCTTTCCTACGTAATTGCTGGGATACTGCTTTGACGAGTCTTTTCTGAAAAGACTGACGGTTGCTCCGTCGGTGGACTCTCAGGTTTCCAGGCTAAATAAGGCCACACTTTTGCTGGTCGAAGATTTACATCCTTTAAGGATCCCTTGGACAAGAGAGCTGAGGCTCTGGTCCAGTACCTTTTCACCATGGCTGGTTCAATTTTGAGACCAGTACTTGTTATCACTTTGGTATCTCAGACCTTAACGGAATGGGCTAAGATTTTATGCCAGGATCTGGAAGGGAGCAACACCCTCCTGAGCTGGCGGATCAGTTGATCCAGGGTTTACAGTACATTTGTGATGCATATTTGGATGCAGCCCCCTTGGCCAGCAGGGTATCTGTTACGGCGGTGATTCTTCGCCACATGATATGGTTGAAGTACTGGTCACCGACCAGGCTTCTAAAAAGGTGCTGACTGACCTACCCTTTGTAGGTGACCATTTGTTTGGGCCTCTTTGGAAGAGATCATTAAGGGTCCTATGGGAGGTAAGAGTACATTACTTCCGCAGGTTGCTAAGGGCAAGGAACCTCGTCGTAAACGTGGTCTTTTCTTCTCGGCTCACAAGCCGCCCTTTCGTCCATCTGGATCGCAGGAAAAGGGTTCAAGATCCACCCGTAGTTTTGCTCCAAGAGACCCTGGAGTGGTAAGTCCAAAGCGGGCACTTCTGGTTCCGCGGACAAGCCTTCACCAGCATGAAGGGGTGCCCTCACCCGTTTCAGGGGTGGGGGAATGTCTTCGCCTTTTTCAGATCTGTGGACCTTGCTCATTCCGGACAGAAGGGGTCCACGAGTTGATTCGGTTCGGTTACAAGATTGAGTTTTGGTCCTTGCCTCCAGCAAGGTTCTTTCCTTCCCATTTGCGCCTGTCTCACGAGCAGCTACAGGGCCTCTCAGGGGCAGTGCAGGACCTGTTAGCACATAGAGTTATTGTGCCGGTTCCAGAGTCGGAACGTTTTCAAGGATTTTATGCAAATCTGCTTACAGTTCCCAGGAAGGAAGGCAAAGTTTGTCCGATCTTGGATCTCAAGGCTCTGAATCACTTTGTGTTGTTTCAGAAATTTCGGATGCAGTCCATTCGCACGGTATTAGCTTTCCTTCATTAAGGTGATCTTCTGGCTTCTACCGATCTCAAGCACGCTTACCTTCATATTCCAATATATGTCGGGCATCAGTGTTGTCTGAGTTTTGCCGTCAGCGAGGAGCACTATCAATTCGGGGCGTTACCTTTTTGTCTCGCCTCAGCTTCTCGGGTGTTCACAAAGGTTTTGGCCCCAGTTCTGGTCTTGCTACGACTAAAAGGGATGGTGGTACTGGGTTACCTGGACGATCTGCTTCTCCGTGCAGAGTCTTCCTCGGTTCTAGAGGCCGACTTTGTCATTACTGTGCAAACTCTACAGGAGTTCGGATGGACACTGAATTTTCGGAAATCAACTCTGACTCCGTCCACCAAGCTGGACTACTTGGGTCTGACGCTGGACTCGTATGTCAATCATCAAGGGGGCACAAAGAGTGCCCTGGTGGCCCAGGAAGTGGCCGGTATCTTGAGGTGGGCAGAACTATATGTTCCAGCCCTCTCTGCTGTGCACATTCCGGGGTAGAGAATTGGCAAGTAGACTATCTCAGTCGGCAGGCGTTGAATCAGGGAGAATGGTCTCTTCACGCGGAAGCGTTTCATCAACTGTGCCTTCGCATGTGGACCTGCTGGCCTCCCGTCTCAACAGGAAGGTACAGAGGTTCATGTCAAGGTCTCAAGAACCTCTGGCCGATGCCGCAGACCCCTGGTGGCCCCTTGGGGTCAGTATCGTCTGATTTACACCTTTCCTCCAATACAACTTCTGTCGAGACTGCTACGCAGAATTGAGGTAGAAGGGATTCCAGTAATTCTGGGGGCACCAGACTGGCCTCGCCGGTTTTGGTGTGCAAGCCCGGTAAGGCTGGTAGCAGACGTCCCTTGGAAACTTCCTCTCAGGGACACATCTTCCATCCTGCTATACAGTTGCTGCCTTTAACGGCTTGGCTATTCCCCATTCTTTTTCTGTGTCTCCCCTGTTGGAGTTTCTACAACTAGGTGTAGACCAGCATTTGGCTCTGGGCACCATTAAGAGCCAGATTTCCGCTTTGGCTATATTTTTCCAAAGACCGTTGGCGGGGAAGTCCTTGGTTCACACTTTTGGCGGTGAGATCCCTGGTGCCTCCATCGTACCTCAATTTGGTACTGTCAGGGGTTCATACGCCTCCCTTTGAAAGTATTTGAGAACTTCCTCTGCTCACTATTACTTCCGCACGTAGGGTGTCGGAGTTGGCTGCGTTGTCCTGTCGATCGCCTTACCTGGTGTCTAATAGGGACAAAGTGGTGTTGCGACCTTGTCAGGCGTCCCTTCCTAAGGTTGTCTCGGGGTTTCATTTGAATGAAGATATTGTGTTTCTGTCCTTATGTCCAAAGCCGAAACATCCTAAGGAAATTGATTTACATTCCTTAGATGTGGTCAGGACGATTCTGGTGTACCTGGCGGTGAATGAACTGATTAAAAAATCTGATTCCTTGTTTGTTCTTACAGATGGACCTCGTAAGGGGCAGGACCGCATCTTCTGGGACCATTTCCAAGTTGGATCAGGCAGACGGTGGTGCAGGCCTATTCCATTAAGGGTCAGGTTCCTCCTTTAGCTGTTAAAGCGCATTCTACAACGGTGCTTAGTGCCTCCTGGGCCTTCCATCATCAGGCGTCAGTGATTCAGGTGTGCAAGGTGGCTATGTGGTCATCTGTACACACATTCACAAAGTTTTATAGGGTGGATGTACTTACATCTTTGGATGCGGCATTCGGCCGCAAAGTTTTGCAGGCTGCGGTTGCAGAAGCTCCCGCCTCTTGAGGGTGTGATTTATTCCTGGTGGTGAGCTCCAGTTGTTCCTGGTTGAGCTCCTGTTTTACCTAGTTGGCTATGTTTAGCCTTGTTGAGAATTATATCTCTTGCTGTGTTTTTCCCACCCCCCATATTGCACTGCTTTGGGACATCCCAATGGTCTAGAAGACATGGAGCTATGTCCGTCAGTGAATGAAAGAGAAAACTGGATTTTTGTCTTACTGTAAAACCCTTTTCTCTGAGGTTTACTGACGGACACGGCAACCGCCCCTCTGTTGGGTTGAGTTATGTGTTTTTCTGACACTGCTTGTTACAAACTGAAGTCTTATAGCAGGAAGTGATGATATACCCTCTGGGACTGCCTTAGGGGCATAACCAAAAAGGATTCCGCCTAGTCCTACTCCTAGAGAGAGCAGCATAAAGCCCAATGATCTAGAAGACATGGAGCTGTGTCCGTCAGTGAACCTCAGAGAAAAGATTTAAACGGTAAGACAAAAATCCAGTTTTTTTCTTATTTAAGCAAGATTATTCAACAGCTAAAGAGATTAAAAGTGCTCCCTATTGCAGCTTTCAAGATTGGTACCCAGATCCTATGGAGAGGAAGCTACAGGGCCAGCCTGCAGCTGCAACAATACAGGTGCTTCCATAGTAGCTTTCCTCTACTAAATATCTGGTTGTTGTGCTGCCCCACTTGCCTCAATACTTTCTGACCCACCTGCAGTAAGTACACAAAGCAGGCATAGTTAAAAGGCCTTATCTGCATGTTTTTTTTTTGTTTCTTTTTTACAGTTGAGCAACTCAAGGTGATGATGTTCTTTTAGCTGTCAGGATTGGTACAGCTCTTGCCCCCCTCTCCCCTTGGCCATTCACAAAACACATGGACACGGGTGTTTTGTCTGGTCGGGAGAGACGGATAGACAGGACACCAGTATTAGGGTTTATGAGACCTGCGACACTCATGCCCAGCCTGGAACAGAAGTACAGTGCCTTGCGAAAGTATTCGGCCCCCTTGAACATTGCAACCCTTTGCCACATTTCAGGCTTCAAACATAAAGATATAAAACTGTAATTTTTTGTGAAGAATCAACAAGTGGGACACAATCATGAAGTGGAATGAAATTTATTGGATATTTCAAACTTTTTTAACAAATAAAAAACTGAAAAATTGGGCGTGCAAAATTATTCTGCCCCCTTAAGTTAATACTTTGTAGCGCCACCTTTTGTTGCGATTACAGCTGTAAGTCGCTTGGGGTATGTCTCTATCAGTTTTGCACATCGAGAGACTGAAATTTTTGCCCATTCCTCCTTGCAAAACAGCTCGAGCTCAGTGAGGTTGGATGGAGAGCGATTGTGAACAGCAGTTTTCAGTTCTTTCCACAGATTCTCGATTGGATTCAGGTCTGGACTTTGACTTGGCCATTCTAACACCTGGATATGTTTATTTGTGAACCATTCCATTGTAGATTTTGCTTTATGTTTTGGATCATTGTCTTGTTGGAAGACAAATCTCCGCCCCAGTCTCAGGTCTTTTGCAGACTCCATCAGGTTTTCTTCCAGAATGGTCCTGTATTTGGCTCCATCCATCTTCCCATCAATTTTAACCATCTTCCCTGTCCCTGCTGAAGAAAAGCAGGCCCAAACCATGATGCTGCCACCACCATGTTTGACAGTGGGGATGGTGTGTTCAGGGTGATGAGCTGTGTTGCTTTTACGACAAACATAACATTTTGCATTGTTGCCAAAAGGTTTGATTTTGGTTTCATCTGACCAGAGCACCTTCTTCCACATGTTTGGTGTGTCTCCCAGGTGGCTTGTGGCAAACTTTAAACGACACTTTTTATGGATATCTTTAAGAAATGGCTTTCTTCTTGCCACTCTTCCATAAAGGCCAGATTTGTGCAGTATACGACTGATTGTTGTCCTATGGACAGAGTCTCCCACCTCAGCTGTAGATCTCTGCAGTTCATCCAGAGTGATCATGGGCCTCTTGGCTGCATCTCTGATCAGTCTTCTCCTTGTATGAGCTGAAAGTTTAAAGGGACGGCCAGGTCTTCGTAGATTTGCAGTGGTCTGATACTCCTTTCATTTCAATATTATCGCCTGCACAGTGCTCCTTGGGATGTTTAAAGCTTGGGAAATCTTTTTGTATCCAAATCTGGCTTTAAACTTCTCCACAACAGTATCTCGGACCTGCCTGGTGTGTTCCTTGTTCTTCATGATGCTCTCTGCTCTTTAAACGGACCTCTGAGACTATCACAGTGCAGGTCCATTTATACGGAAGCTTTATTACACACAGGTGGATTCTATTTATCATCATTAGTCATTTAGGTCAACATTGGATCATTCAGAGATCCTCACTGAACTTCTGGAGAGAGTTTGCTGCACTGAAAGTAAAGGGGCTGAATATTTTTGCACGCCCAATTTTTCAGTTTTTTATTTAACAAAGTTTGAAATATCCAATAAATTTCGTTCCACTTCATGATTGTGTCCCACTTGCTGTTGATCCTTCACAAAAAAATTACAGTTTTATATCTATATGTTTGAAGCCTGAAATGTGGCAAAAGGACGCAAAGTTCAAGGGGGGCGAATACTTTTGCAAGGCACTGTACATCAGGAGCTGTACTAATCCCAAAAGTTCTGAAGAGATCCTGGATATTAGCTGCTGTAAGTACAGAATCGAAGGAAGCAAATTAAGCTCTCATGTTTTGGTGTCACTCCAGAGTGCATGGTATGTCAGCAATGGGGAAAAGATCCACTTGACAGGATAGCTCCTCATGAACAACTGTCACCTTAATAGGTATCCACATGAGAAGATTTCCCCTCACCTCCTGTTTCTTGTTTCCACTCAAAATGTTGGATCTTCCCTCCCTTTCTGTACTGGAGACAATGGACACCATAACCAGTAGTGAGGGCATCTCCCCAGCGGAAACATACACTAATAAAACTAAGCTTTTAACCTTTCCATACTCCACCAAAACTAAAAAAAAAACAAAAAACTTTTAGCTTCATGTACACTTTAAGAAAAAAGTATCTATGAGTAGGGTTTTGCTTTGCCACTTGGTATAAAACATTTAAACCAGCAGATCTGTCAACAAGGTCATTAAGTTCATTATTTGAGGGTTCTTCAAGACGTTTCTGCACTTTTTTCAACTCTATTAAATATAAAAGGTGTGGAAACTTTTTGAAGACCCCTTGTGTGTGTTTGTATGTGTGTATATATATACATATACATATACATATATATATATATATATATATATATATATATATATATATATATATATATATATATATATATATATATATACACACACACACATACATATCTAAATATATTGCAATGATACCTTTTCTGGATGTCAGCTGCTCTGGCAAAAGTCGTTGTCCTGTTCTCCCATCAAGAAATGAGTCAACAAACTGGCAATGGTCCTCACCATATCCAGACTGATCTCCTATGTTATAAAAGGTACCTAGGGATAGAAGTCATGTTAATATTACCATGTTCCTGCAGCTACATGAATTCATAAAACGTTTATGCCATCCACTATTAAAATGTAAACTACAGCATACAGAAATGCTTTGATGATTATGTTAACTTTTTGTTCATGCTTGGTAAGTCTCTTAAAAGCAAATCACCACTAAACAGCCACTATCAGGAGTTCAGGGGGTGATACTGCCACCTCCTGAATGCCTATGTTTTGTTTTTTTTTGCCCTGAATGGCAGTTTTCAATGGGACTAGGCATGCAAAAATGGAACAGCCGGACACTCCTCTAGAAGCGCTGATACTTTATTGGAAAGGCAAATATACAAGCTAAAAACATCACAGCACAAAGCACTGATGGGTAGGAAGGTAGATGATTTTCACACACCATGGCGCTTATTCACAAAGGATCCTCATCATGGTGCTTATTGAATAAGCGCCGTGGTGCGCGAAAAGCATCCTACCTGTAATTGCTCTTGTGCTGTGATGTTTTTAGCTTGTATTTTTGTATTTGACATTCCAATAAAGTATTAGCGCTTGCAGTGGTGTATGCAGCCATTCCATGTTTGTGTACCTGTATCTTGGAGGCGAGTTGGATGGGCACCTTCATCTGTGGATCGCAAATGGGCTGAGTGTCCTTACCTGAAGCAGTGTCCTTTTTCTTGTAGATTGTTTCAATGGGACTAACGTGCAGCAATCATGAGGCAAGAATTTGAATGGGTGGTGCCACCTTTTAACTGAACTATCCGCATTAAGTTTGCTTCAGCCATAATGCAAAGCGCGCAGCACAGACATGTTTACAGCCCCCTTTCGATTGTATGCTAGCCTGAGTAGTAGGGGCTTGGAACATAGTGTTTCTCTTTCATTCATTGACAGACACAGCTCCTGATCTTCATAACCATTGGGTTATACTGCCCCCTACAGGAGTAGGACACTAGGCAGAAAAAAAGAATCTGGCTATGCCTATGGGAAGTATACTCCCTCTCTCTGCTATAGGTTTTTTTTCTGCCTAGTCAGGAGTAAGGACCTAGTTCCTTGCTGGGATCTCTGGTCCTGGCAATTTTTTTCTTTTTAGATAGAACTTTTTTTCTCCTGGATTTTTCCTGTGAGATCTACAATCAACTATCGGAGTGGGCGACGGGCTGGATAATCTAGATACAGTGGTCACCTCAGTCTGGCCAGCGATCGCGTGCAGACCTCAGATCCGCGCTAGGTCGACCGCGACATAGCCCCACTGGATGGGGGCTGGCCTGCGACCCAAGTCGTAGCGTTCTGCCTGGCCGACAGCCCCCATTTCAATGGTGAGGGATTCTGTCTGGAGCGGTGCCCACCCGCTTCCTGGTATGGTGAGTAGCTTTCCCCCTCTTTCCATGTAGGGTTTTGGGGTGGACATGGGCCCCTCCATAGGCTGGTTGGACCCCTGGGTTCCTCTCCTTCCCATCAGGCACCCCCTTTCATCTGTCCCCCATCCTACCCCCCTCCACTTATGCTGGGGCTGTTTGGGTGGTCTGATCCACCTCCTGGGGTGGGGGCAGGGCACTATACTGGTGATGGAGGCTGGGGGGGTGCGCCGCCGGTGACCGTACGATCTGCTGCGCAGTGGGGGGTCTTACCTGGTGGAGGCTCCTACCAGGGCCCCCGTCCTGCCTGAGTCTGTCCTGGAGGCCTAGGGATCCCTCCTGGGTCCTGGGAAGCCTCATGGTGCCGCCATTTTATTATAGCCTGTGTGTTTCTATGCACAGCAGCCATGTTTGTGTAGTCCAGTGGCCATTTTGCGGTGGTTTACCATTGAAAATAGCGGGGGGGCCATGACAGTGGACCCCTGTGGGTGGCAATTTCAGCAGTGGGAGCCCCTCCTCATCCCCTGGTGCTGACTCCTAGATCCTTTTACTTCCTAATCGCCGCACGTGCAATGCAGATTATCCTGATGGCGACAAGTGCCTGTTTTTGTTGGGTGGTAAGTCTGGTGGGGTTCTCTGCTGAGGATCGCCGCGGACGTTGGTCACCCTGCTGGGTCTGCAACTACGCTCCTGGAATCCTCTGATAGGATAATTCCTCCACATCTGCAACCGCGCACGAAAAGGCACTGATGGAAGCACTGATTGTATCTGCGCGTGAGACCTTAAAGATGGAGGACGCAGCTGCGACAGAGGCGCAGGTTCCCTTTGGCACTCACAAGCCATCCAGAGCGGGTAAGGTGTTTCCTTTCCCTGCCTATTTTGACAAAATTGTCGCTAAATAGTTGGGATGACCAAAGTGTCCCCTTGGGGTTCTTCAGCGATTTCCTAGGTGATACCCCAATAAGGAGTCCCTTCTTAAGAAGTGGACTGTTCCCTCCAGTTTCCAGGTTGAACAAGGCAACCATGATTTCGGTTGAAGAGTCCCCGGCCTTTAAGGATTCGGCTGACAGGAATGCGGAGGCTGTGGCCCGCAATATGTACACTCTGGCTGGTTCGGCACTGAGGCCGGTATACCATTGCCCTGGTGTCGCAAACTCTGACCGAGTGGGCTAAGCTTTTGCGCTGTGACCTGGAGGGAGAATAGACCCCCCCCGCCTTAGCTGAGCTAGTGGACCAGCTGGTACAGGGGCTGCAGTTTATCTGTGATGCCTCTTTGGATGCGGCTCCCCTAGTGGCTCCGCTCTCTGTTTCGTCAGTGGTCCTTCGGCATGTCTTGGCTCAAATGCTGGTCTGCGGACCAGACTTCTAAAAAGGCCTTGACTGATCTACCCTTTTTAAGGAGATCGTCTGTTTGAAGCAACCCCGAATGACATCATTAAAGGTCTCACAGGGAGGAAGAGTACCTTTCTTCCGCAGGCTACTAAGAGCAAGGAACCTCGTCATAGACGCGGGCCCTCCTTCTCGGCTCATAGGAAGTTTTTTCGTCCCTTGGGGTTGACTGACAAGGGCTCAAAGCCTTTCAAGGCCTAATCTGGAGGATCCAAACAAACCTGGTCTGGCAAGTCGAGAGCAGGCTTCTCCAGACCTGTGGAAAATGCTCCTTCAGCATTAAGGTGCTCCCTCACCCAAATCTGGGGTGGGGGACATCTTTGCTGGTTTCCGGACACGTGGACTTCCCTGGTACAAGACAAGTGGGTCCACAAAGTCATTCAGTCCGGCTACAAGATTGAGTTTTGCTCTTGTCCCCCAGCAAGGTTCTTTCCTTCCAACTTTTGCCTGTCCCCAGACGGCTTACAGGGTCTGTTTGGGGCGGTACAAGACCTGTTACTTCAAGGGGTGATTGTCCCGATTCCGACTTCGGAATGTTTTCAGGGTTTTTACTCAAACCTGTTTATAGTTCCCGGGAAGGAAGGCAAGGTCTGTCCAGTCCTGGACCTCAAAGCCCTGAACTGCTTTGTATGAGTGCAAAAGTTCGGAATGGAGTCCCTTTGCACGGTGGGGGCATCCCTGCGTCAGGGGGATTTTCTTGCCTCTATCGACATTAAGGATGCTTACCTTCACATTCCGATATGTGCTGGTCACCAGCATTTCCTCCGCTTTGCCGTGGGAGAGGAGCATTATCCGTTTGTGGCATTACCCTTTGGTTCTGCCACTGCTCCTCGGGTCTTCACAGAAGTGTTAGCACTGGTGCTAGCTTTGTTATGCCAGCGGGGGATCGCGGTACTGTGCTACCTGGACAACCTTCTTCTGAGAGCGGAGTCTCCTACTGCTCTGATGGAAAACCTGGAGATCCCCATACGAACTCTGCGGGAGTTCAGCTGGATTCAGAGTTTTCAGAAGTCTACTCTGTTTCCGACCACAAAACTGGACTATCTGGGTCTGACTCTGGACTCAGCCTTAGCCAGAGGGCTCCTACCTCTGGACAAACTCCAGAAATTGTAGGCTGCAATTTGTCTCCTGCTGTCCAGCAGATGGTCACCCCTCTGGACTTGCATGCGGGTGCTGGGCCTGATGGTGTCTACCTTCGAGATGGTTTTCACAGTTCCATACAAAGTCCCTGATATGGTGGCTTCATTCTCCGGCTCTTCATCTGGGCAAATCCTTCCTCCCCTTGTATTGGACAGTGGTCACCACGGATGTCAGTCTGTCCGGCTGGGGAGGCGTCCTCGGCAAACATTCTGCTCAGGGGATCTGCACACTGGAAGAGTCCAGACTACCGATGTCACGTACCTGATCCGAAGCCGAAGTGTGTAGAGAGGGCTCCCCTTGCGGCTAGGTGCAGAACACCCCTGGAGGTGAGACAGGGAGTGCTGTGCCCGAAGTAGCACGGGTTGCCGGCTGGGATGGCCAGATGGTGGCTGAGGCCAATGGATGGAATGTCCAGGGTGGATCTGGAAGACTTGATAAGCCAGGCAGATGTGCTGCAGGAACACGGGAAGCGGAGTCAAATAGCCAAGCCGGGTCAGACACTGGAGAAAACTGGGAAAGTCCAGGGACAAGCCAAAGGGTCAAAAAGCCAGAGGTAACAAGAAGAGACGATGGTCAAGCAATCCGGGTCGGCAACAGGAAATCCAAGGTAAAGGCAAACAAGGCTCAAGGGACACAGGGAGCTGAAGATCATCCAGCAACTAGTACCTGTCACTGCTGGGTTTAAATAGGCCGCTTGGCGCCGAGCGCCGTCACGTCCTGCGTGTGCGTGTGCGAATTGGCGCACGCACGTTCTTAGCTGAACTTGCCCGGAGTTGGCCGCGCATGCGTATTCGCGCCAATGCGCGATTTCGCTGATTAGCCAAACTGTTTACCTGACAGTGCCCCCCCCTGAGGGGCAGCCTCCGGATGCCCAAGAGGGCTTGTTTTCCAGGAAATTTTTTAAAAAAGTCCCGTAACAGCCTGGGAGCATGTATGCTTTGGGCAGGTTCCCAAGAACTTTCCTCCGGAGGGTAGCCTTTCCATTTTACCAGATATTGGGTATGTCTCCCCCTTCTACGGCAATCCAGAATGGATTCAACCTCATACTCCGTTTCGCCATGAACTAGAACTGGAGGTGGAGGCAAATCGTCTCTATTTGGAAAGGGACCAGATTTAGCTGGTTTGAGCAGGGATACATGGAACACTGGATGGATTTTGTACGTATTAGGGAGGCACAGTTCAAAGGCCACAGGGTTAATTATCTTCTTGATAGGGAAGGGACCAATGAACCTTGGCCCCAACTTCTTAGAAGGGCAGGGCAACTTGAGGTTAAGGGTGGACAGCCACACCTTATCTCCTACCTTCAAAGCAGGACTGTCCTTCTTCCTTTTATCATAAAACTGTTTGTAGTCTTCTTGTGCCTTTTGCATAGTCCTTTGTAGGAGCAGGAAATTTTCTTGGAGGAATGTTATCCTATCTTGCACAGCAGGTACCGAAGATTCAGGCATCGGACTGGAGAGAAAAGATGGATGAAACCCATAGTTCGCAAAAAACGGAGACTGATGTGTAGAAGCGTGAATGGAGTTATTGTATGCAAACTCGGCACACGGGAGCAAAGCTACCCAATTGTCCTGTGAGAATGTAGAGAAACAGCGGAGGTATTGTTCTAGGGTTTGATTTGTCCTCTCTGTCTGGCCGTTACTTTGAGGATGATACGCTGATGATAGACAGACCTCGATATTGAAGATCTTGCAAAGAGCCCTCCAGAATCTGGAGGTAAATTGTACTCCTCGGTCGGACACGATGCTGCTGGGCAAACCATGTAACCTCACAATCTCCTTGATAAAGGTAAGCGCCGTGTCTACGGCCGAAGGAGTGCCAACCATGGGCACAAAGTGAGCCATTTTAGATAGGCGATCTACTACCACCATAATTGTAGAAAATCCCTCTGGAGAAGGTAGATCCACTATAAAGTCCATGGATAGCATTTCCCAAGGTTGCTTAGGAACAGAAGGTGGTCTCAATAGACCCCAGGCTTGGACATGGCTGCCCTTACTCCGAAGGCAGGTTGTGCAGGAACTCACATACTCCTTACAGTCTTGTCTGACATTCGGCCACCAATAGGACCGTTGGATGAGATCCAGGGTCTTACGGACCCCAAAGTGACCGGCTAATAGATGGTCATGGCATGCTTTAAGAACCGTGAGTCTGGCTTCCTGGGGAACAAAAATTTAATTTTTATGTAAAAAAAAATTACCATGTTTCTGGAGTGAAGAAGTCTCAGAGGCAGTGCATTGGGCAGAGGCCCGTTCAAGGGTAGTCCTGAGATCCGGCTGGATTAACAAAAAATTTTGGGCAGACAAGATTGTGCTAGGGGTGACATCAATAGGAGTTTCCGGGAACATCCGTGAGAGAGCGTCTGCTTTCCCGTTCTTGGATCCTGGCCGGTACGTAAGATGAAAATTGAATCTAGAAAA
The DNA here is from genome assembly GCF_965119305.1 of Pelophylax lessonae. Taxonomy (NCBI): domain Eukaryota; kingdom Metazoa; phylum Chordata; class Amphibia; order Anura; family Ranidae; genus Pelophylax; species Pelophylax lessonae. The sequence continues at coordinate 412,168,069 of NC_138769.1, forward strand.
GAACAGGGCCCATCTGGCTTGTCGTGGTCTCAAGCGTCTGGCAGATCTGAGATACTCGAGATTTTTATGATCGGTAAAGATCATAATTGGATGGGCTGCGCCTTCCAACAAGTACCGCCACTCCTCAAGTGCTGCTTTGATGGCCAGCAGTTCTCGGTCCCCTACATCATAATTTCTTTCAGGCTGAGTGAGTTTTCGGGAGAAAAAAGCTACTGGGTGGAGCAGAGCTTTAGGTCCCTGGCGTTGCGAGAGAATTGCTCCCGTGGCTACTTCTGAGGCATCAACTTCAAGGACATAAGGCAAGGCCGGGTCCGGATGTTGTAGCACGGGGGCACTGGTGAATACAGCCTTAAGTCTGTCAAACGCTTCTTGAGCCTCTGAGGACCAGAGGAAGCGAGTGTGTTGCCGGGTCATTTGAGTAATGGGGGCAATGATGCGGGAAAAGTCTTTAATAAATCTGCGATAAAAATTTGCAAAACCCACAAACCTCTGGATACCCTTCTTGTCCATGGGAGCAGGCCACTCCAGGATGGCAGACACTTTTTGAGGGTCCATAGCTATTCCATTCGTGGAAATGATCAGACCCAGAAACTGTATTGATGACTTCTCAAATTCACACTTCTCCGCCTTTGCATAAAGCCCGTGTTTTCTGAGAGTGGCCAATACTTTTTGCACATGTATTCTGTGGGACTCCAAGTTGGCAGAAAAAATCAAAATATCATCTAAGTAAACAATAAGGAAATTGTCCAGGAATTCTCTGAAAATGTCGTTTACTAGATGTTGGAAGGTGGCAGGGGCATTGCAGAGCCCGAAGGGCATAACCAGATATTCGAAATGCCCGAAACGGGTTTGAAAAGCAGTCTTCCATTCGTCGCCTTCACGGATCCGTACCAAGTTATAAGCACCTCGTAGGTCTAATTTGGTGAAGACTTGAGCGAAGCGGAACCTCTGGAAAAGCTCAGGCACAAGAGGGAGTGGGTACCGGTTCTTTATAGTGATTTTATTTAAGTCTCTGTAATCCACACAAGGCCTTAGGGTATGGTCCTTCTTCTCTACAAAAAAGATGCCGGCTCCGGCCGGAGAGGAAGAGGGACGAATGAACCCTTTCTTGAGGTTCTCGTCAATGTATTGCCGTAGGGCTTCAAGCTCAGTCTCTGAGAGTGGGAAAATACGACCGAAAGGAATTTCGGCCCCAGGTAGCAGCTCTATCGGGCAATCGTAGGGACGATGAGGTGGTAATGAGTCCGCTTTCTTTTTATCAAAGACATCAAGGAAGTGGTGGTATACAGAAGGAACATCTTGGCTGGTATTGGAAACCGGCTGAATAGAGAAACAACCAGCAGGAGACGGGGTCTCAGGAGCCACACAATGTTGTAGGCAGTATGCGGACTTAAAGGATACTTCCCCTGTTGACCAGTCTATCAATGGGTTGTGTGCCCGGAGCCAGGGGATACCCAAAATAACAGGGAACATGGGTGAAGGAAGAACGTCAAAGTGAAGAAGTTCGTGATGGCCAGGGCCGGTGGTGGCAAGAATAGGTAAGGTCTCCTGGATGATGGGCCCGGATCTGGGAGTTGTGCCATCTGCAAGGTGGATTTCAAGCTTACGGTTCTTGGTCTGGAGAGGTAAGTGATGTTCTCTTGCCAGTGAGATATCCAGGAAACAACTGCAGGCTCCAGAGTCAATAATGGCTGGCAGCCTGATCTCCCCTCCTGCCACCTGCAACGAAACAAGGAGGACCAGGTGAGTGGGGGAAGACCCAGGGGTTTGAAGATGCATATGATGGGAAATGAACGACTTACTTGGTCTGACTGGGCAGTCACGAAGGAAATGTCCATTGTCCCCACAGTACAGACATAAGTTCTGTTGCCTGCGACGAAGTCTTTCTGCAGGGGTTAAGGCTGAACGAACCACCCCGATCTGCATAGGCTCCTCGGGTGGCATTGGGCTGGCAGTAGTCGGTAAAGGTGTAGGAGGTGGTGGCACCCTGGGTAGCATCCAAGCAGGCCAAAAGACTGAGCACGTTCAGATCGGCGTTCCCGAAAACGTCTGTCTAACTGGATGGCCAGTTGAATGAGCTCCTCCAAAGTAGTGGGGGTCTCAACCCGTGCTAACTCATCCTTGAGAGTTTCCGACAGGCCTAGCCGATATTGATGTTTGAGGGCGGCCTCGTTCCAGCCTGTGTCTGCGGACCACCTACGGAAGTCTACGGTGTAATCTTCCACGGGGCGTCGGCCTTGCTGTAACTTATGAAGTGTTGCCTCGGCAGTGGCTGTGCGTTGTGGGTCATCGTATAGCTGGGCCATTGCTTTAAAGAAGACCTCAACAGAGTCCAGAGCAGGGTCCTTCTGTTCCAGCAAATGGTGGGCCCAGGACTGGGGTTCATCAGACAGCAGGGAGATGATAAACCCTACTTTGACTGCTTCCAAGGAAAAAGTTCTGGGTTGCAGAGCCAGATATAATGAGCAGGCGTTTTTAAAGGATTTAAACTTCCTGCGATCACCAGAAAAACGTTCAGGCAGAGGTACTCTGGGTTCAGGAGAAAGAGCCATCATGGTGGGGATAGCAGCTGGTGGTCCCGAAGCTGAAGGAGCAGGGTTAGAGGCTGCAGTAGATGGATCCGCAGGGCCCGCCGGAGGCGGTGTAGACAGATACTGCAGGCGACCTTCCAGTTGGAAGTAACCCTCCTGAAGATACTTCACAGCCTGGGTTAAAGCTGCAACTTGCTGGCATAAGGCTTCCAGTGGGGAGGCACCTCTCTCGGCTTCTGACATGGCTGGATGATACTGTCACGTACCTGATCCGAAGCCGAAGTGTGTAGAGAGGGCTCCCCTTGCGGCTAGGTGCAGAACACCCCTGGAGGTGAGACAGGGAGTGCTGTGCCCGAAGTAGCACGGGTTGCCGGCTGGGATGGCCAGATGGTGGCTGAGGCCAATGGATGGAATGTCCAGGGTGGATCTGGAAGACTTGATAAGCCAGGCAGATGTGCTGCAGGAACACGGGAAGCGGAGTCAAATAGCCAAGCCGGGTCAGACACTGGAGAAAACTGGGAAAGTCCAGGGACAAGCCAAAGGGTCAAAAAGCCAGAGGTAACAAGAAGAGACGATGGTCAAGCAATCCGGGTCGGCAACAGGAAATCCAAGGTAAAGGCAAACAAGGCTCAAGGGACACAGGGAGCTGAAGATCATCCAGCAACTAGTACCTGTCACTGCTGGGTTTAAATAGGCCGCTTGGCGCCGAGCGCCGTCACGTCCTGCGTGTGCGTGTGCGAATTGGCGCACGCACGTTCTTAGCTGAACTTGCCCGGAGTTGGTCGCGCATGCGTATTCGCGCCAATGCGCGATTTCGCTGATTAGCCAAACTGTTTACCTGACAACCGATCAATGTCTTGGAACTCCGAGCGACCAGACTGTGTCTGGACCCTTGAACGGATTGTCTTCAGGGATGTCCAGTGTGCATTCACTCGGACAATGCCATGGCCGTGACTTATGTCAATCACCAGGGGGGCACAAAAAGTGTCCTGGCAGCTCTGGAGGTAGCGGGCATTCTACGGTGGGTAGAATGGTTCGTTCCAGCCCTCTCCATCGTACACATTCCCGGGATGGAAAACTGTCAGGCGGATTACCTCAGTTGGCAGCCGGTGGACCAAGGGGAGTGGTCCCTTCACCCGGAGGTGTTTCATCAGTTATGTCTCCGGTGGGGCATTCCCAAGGTGGATCTGTTGGCGTCTCGGCTCAACAGAAAGGTGTAGAGGTTTGTGGCTCAGCCACAGGATCCTCTGGCGGACGCCACAGACGTGCTGGTGGCCCCGTGGGGGTCAGTATCGTCTGATTTACTCCTTCCCTCCTCTCAAGTTTTTGCCAAGACTTCTATGCAGGATCGAGGCAGAAGGGATTCCGGTCATCTGAATGGCCCCCGGACTAGCCTTGCCGGGCTTGGTACGCCGATCTCATGCGGCTGGTCGCCGACATTCCTTGGAAGCTTCCTCTCAGGGAGGATCTGCTGTCCCAAGGACCAATCTTCCATCCTGCTTTATAGCCGCTGGCTTTGAAGGCTTGGCTGTTGAATGCCAGGTGCTGAAAGATAGAGGTTTATATAAGTCAGTGATTCCTACGCTGTTTAAAGCTAGCAATTCTACTTCTAGGAAGATCTACCATCGTACATTGAAGATGTGCATTGCGTGTTGTGAGTCTCTTGAGGTTCGTCCTCGCTCCTTCTCAGTGGCTCGAATCTTGACCTTCCTTCAATGGGGGGGCTGAACAGAAATTGGCTTTGAGTACCATCAAAAGCCAGATGTCAGCTTTGGCAGTCTTCTTTTATCGACCCTTGGCGCCACACTCCCTGTTGCGTACTTTTCTTCAGGGTGTCCGACATTTGGTTCCTCCAGTACGGTCTCCGTTGCCGTCTTGGGACCTCAATTTTGTGCTTTCGGTCCTCCAGAAGCCTCCCTTTGAGAATCTTTGGGAGCTTCCCTTGCTTACACTGTCTCAGAAGGTGGCTTTTTTAGTGGCTATTACCTCTGCGTGCAGGAAGTCAGAACTGGCGGTGTTATTTTGTCGTTCACCCTACCTGGTGATTTACGGAGATAAGGTGATTCCTCGCCACTGTCCGTCGTTCCTCTCAAAGGTTGTATCAGTTTTTTATTTGAACGAGGACATTGTGTTGCCTTCCCTGTGTCTCAGCCCTAAACACCTGAAGGAAATTGCCTTGCATGCCTTGGATGTGGTCCAGGCAATTAGGGTGTACCTGGCAGCTACAGAGTCTTTCGGGAAGTCAGACTCACTATTTGTGATGGGCCTCAGAAAGGGTTGTTCGCTTCCTCTGCAACCATTTCCAGATGGATCAGACAGATGGTGATTCAGGCCTATTTCATCAAGGGTCAGGTTCCTCCTTTCCCTTTTAAGGCGCACTCTACTCGGGCCCTTAGTGCCTCCTGGGCCTTCCGTCATCAGGCGTCAGTGACGCAGGTTTGTAAGGCAGCCGCCTGGTCTTCGGTGCACACTTTCACAAAGTTTCACAAAGTTTTAAAAAGTGGATGTGTTGGCATCTGTGGATGCTTCGTTTGGCTGCAAGGTTTTGCAGGCTGCTGTTTAGAGGACCTGATTCTCTCCGAGGATTTATTGTTTTTTTCAGGTGGGCTCCAGTTGTTTTGGTTGAGCTCCTGTTGCCTCTTTGGCTACTGTTTAGCCTTGGGATTTTTTTATTTTTTTTTCTGTTCCCACCTCTTATGTTTAACACTGCTTTGGGACATCCCAATGATTATGAAGATCAGGAAGAGTAAATGAGATTTCTGACCATAAAATCCATTTCTCTAATGTTCATTGACGGACACAGCACCCAACCCTCTGTGGAGTTGTAACTCTTCTGACACTGCTTGTAACTAAACTGAGTACCTAAAGCAGGGAGAGGCAGTATAACCCCTGGGACTGCCCATCGGTGTAGCTGGATTCTTTTTCTGCCTAGTATCCTACTCCTGTAGGGGGCAGTAATACCCAATGGTTATGAAGATCAGGAACTGTGTCCGTCAAATGAATATCAGAGAAATTGATTCTTACTGTAAGTCAAAAATCCAATTTTTTCACAGCATGAAGAGACACATGCGTGTCGTTTTTGAAGATGGACATTTGACTTGTAAGGCAGTACAAATAGCAGTAATAATGTGCAAAGTGCATCCACCTAAATTTTAGGTAGTTCTACTGTACACTGTGATTGACAGCTATAGGTTTTTGGAATTTTCCCATGCCGTTTTGCCTTGTTGAATAAAGCAGGCCATAGACAAGTCAAAAAATAAAAGTTCTATCAATTGAAAAATATAAATAGCTCATACGATTGTGCCATAAATTGTTTTTGATTAAAAAAATAAATAAATCCCAGCATGTTGGATTAGGCACTTTTGATTGTGGCATGAAAATCGCGTGTTGCAGCTGGCACACTAATGGCACTTTTCCACTGCAAGTACCGGCTCGGCTCTACTCGTCCCTGCTTGGCCCGGTTTGCTTTTCCACTGCTGGTACCGCATGGTACGGTGTTGGAACGGTTCGGTACGGTACGGTATGGTTTGCTTTTCCACTAAAGTAGTACTAAAGTTAAGTGGGTGGGATAACAACGATTCTCTGACCAATCAGTGGCTAAGAGTGACTGCATGCAAAGGATTGTGGGATATGGTACCGGTATGGTACCTCTTGGAACCACAATCGAGGTGGTACTGTTTTTGAGAGCCGTACCGTTCGGTTCCATGCAGTGGAAAAGCGCCGCCGTACCGAACCGTTCCTACACTGTACCATGCGGTACCAGCAGTGGAAAAGCACAAAAGCGAGCCGAACCGTTCGGTTCCATGCAGTGGAAAGCGCCATAATGGTACAAAAAATGAACAATTTTGATGATTTTTTTGACAAGTTTCATGTGTTTTTTGACTCGTCTATGGCCTGCTTAAGATTAGATATTTCATGCCCACCTTGTCCATATCTTTTCTGTACTCGTTTTAAATTCTGTGTGCCACTTTCCTAGTTTCTGGTTCTATATTATACCCCCCCTCACTTCTCGTGTTTCTGTTTGATTTAGCCGCACAAGCAAATAGTTAACCTACTATGAAACATGTGAATGGCAAACTGTTAGCAATGACATCACAGAAATAAGCTGATCTGTTAGTGGCCTGCAAACATATTTTCACAAAAGGTACAGTGTGGTTAGCCCTGCTTGCTCATGCGTCCTGACTAAAATTCCACCTGGGTAACTATCTACAGTAGTTTGTGTGTTCTGCTCATTTTGTGGGTGTTTTTTTATCTTGTAGTCCAAAAACATAAGGGTTGCTTATAGTGCATCTTTCTCTGTACATTAATTTGTCACTCTGTATAAATTTGATAAGGAGATTAGATTGTAAGCCCCTTTTCATGGCAGGGACATAATTGAATGGTTTAGTGATTTTTGAAGAAAAGTTTGCAAGTGTGTTGGATACTTGCTGAGTGCCAGTCCAACGATGTTTGGCCACAGCCATATATTGTGCATTTTCTTTTGGTATGGTAAATTTCTAAATCCACCAGTTGCTTTATACAGATAAACATTCCACATCATCAGTATTTGGGATTTTTCATCATTATAATAAAGAGCTTTGAGTAGAAGGCATTGTTTGACAAATATTTTTTAAGCTGTAACATGCATAATGAAGCAACAAAAGCATATTTTGGAAACCATAACATTCATTCAGCTTGTGGAAAAATATTGTAATAACAGATAAATGCTTGCACGAGACAGATTTATAGTACATAGGTCTTCTGCAGTTCTAAGAAAAATGTTGAGGTTTCCACATGCTACTCTTATTTGTAAAATATGCGGTTGCCTACTTAATTACTGAAAGTATTTAAGCTATGGCAATTTTAGCCTTTTTATAACTTAATTTTGGAGCTTGTGAGAAATGAGCCTACGAAGTCCCAGTACAGGAAAGGAGAACCTCACTTTTAACCATGTACTTGCTATTTTGGCAGCGTTGTGTCCCCTAGGTGTGTGGACATCACCATGTCTATAGGCCCCCCACCCCCCGTTTTTGTGGATTACTCTTCGTCTGATATCTGCCCTTTGACCAGCTTTGCTTAAAGTGTATCTATGGTCAAAATGTAATATATATTTATTTCAACATTGTATTTCAATTATTTTTAGCCTACTAGTATTATTTGAACTATCCTGAGGTTTGTAATTTCCTTGTGAAGATCTCCACACATTTACTTCCTTGAACTTTGTGATGCATATTCACTATGTCTTGTAAGTAGGCACTGCTGTGTCACACATTATAAAGAGCCTGGTGATGAGAGTTTCAGTGGGCATTGCCAGTGCAGAAATCACTGTTATCAGGCAGCCAAATTGCACATAAACCAAAGGAAAGAGCAGATGAGAAGTTGCAAAGCATTCAGGAAGCCAAGAAGTTGTAGAAAGAGTTGGTCAGTGGCACTCACAACATGAAAGTGTATTTTCCAAGTAATCTCATATTGGGTTGACAAAAGTAGCTATTGTTCGTATTTTTTGCTGTGACTATAGATCTCCTTTAAGTGGCACTGCCAAGAGCATAAGCTCCTTCCAGCAAACATATTAGGACATGCATACCTCCTCACAATGGCAAGATGGCAGACCTCAAGAAGGAGTAAGCATGTAAATAAAATAGATAATGAATCCTCATGCTTATTTGTACTTAGTTTGGTTTGAAAACCACAAGTAAACCACAGTTTTTTTAAGGTCCTGTAGATGCTTTGAGCAGCTTTTTATGAAAAAGAGTCCTAGTAGGGACTATCCACAGCGCTTGCTAAAAATTATCTAAAATATGTGCAAAAAAGTGAAAAATTATTGTGCAAATGTGCAAAATTATTTAAATACAAAAACATTAATTACTCAAAATTCATAAAAATATAAATATAGCAAAATCCAAATATTCCATGATTATTCCTTGTTCCAGGAACTTTACAAGTGCTCAAAAGTAAAACACTCCAATGGCCGATTACTTAAAGTTCATCTCATATATAATTAAAATAAATTAAATTAAATGTGATGAAATCCAATATTCCGTGATTATTTCTTATTTCAAGAACTGTGCTGGTGCTCAAAATAAATACTCCAATAGTGAGTGGTAAAGTGCAGGTGCTGAGTGCCTTCTTCCCGTGGAACAATTTATGAAATGGGTGACTTACCAGATAAAGTGGGTCTCATATACCTTACAGCATTGAGACCAATCGCGCTTATTGGTAGGTCCCCTTTAAATCCTCCTGGCTGTGCTGATGGTGATTTCCTCCTCACCGTTCCATAAGGCAGCTTGTAATGTGGTTTTTGGGAAAATAAAGATAAAAGCTCCAGATGGTGTAATATTGTTTAAAAAAGGGTTTTATTCCCATAAAATAGCACTGTTCAGTAAAATCCTGCAATGATCCGACAAAGGATCGTATTTGCGGAAGCGTTCGTTACAAACCGATACAAACATGCAGAGTTACGAGCGGAGGTGAATGCCTTTGAATTTCTTGAAATAAGAAATAATCACGGAATATTGGATTTCATCACATTTAATTTAATTTATTTTAATTATATATGAGATGAACTAAGTAATCGGCCATTAGAGTATTTTACTTTTGAGCACTTGTAAAGTTCCTGGAATAAGGAATAATCACTGAATATTTGGATTTTGCTATATTTATATTTTTATGAATTTTGAGTAATTAATGTTTTTGTATTTAAATAATTTTGCATATTTGCACAATAATTTTTCACTTTTTTGCACATATTTATGTTTTAGATAATTTTTAGCAAGCGCTGTGGATAGTCCCTACTAGGACTTTTTTCATATATAACCTCACACTACTGCTGCTGCTATCATTTTCAGAAAATGTTTTCACATTTTTATTAAAGTTTTAATTATATTAACTCCTAGGCGCGGGGAGTACGCCTTTTAGGTGTTACTTTTCTTCACATATTTGAGCAGCTTTGCTGAAGCCCGTACCTTTATCGATTTGAATAAAAATATTCTTGACATGTCAAAATATACAATAATACTGTAAATGTTTTTAAACTATTCTTTTTTTTCTGTATATATACACACTATATTACCAATAGTATTGGGTCGCCTTCCTTTACATGCGCATGAACTTTAATGGCAGTTCCCAGTCTTAGTCTGTAGGGTTCAATATTGAGTTGGTCCACCCTTTGCAGCTATAACAGCTTAAACTCTTCTGGGAAAGCTGTCCACAAGGTTTAGGAGTGTGTCTATGGGAATGTTTGACCATTCTTCCAGAAGCACATTTGTGAGGTCAGGCACTGATGTTGGATGAGAAGGCCTGGCTCGCAGTCTTCGCTCTAATTCATCCCAAAAGTGTTCTATCAGGTTGAGGTCAGGACTCTGTGCAGGCCAGTCAAGTTCCTTTACCCCAAACCCGCTCACCCATGTCTTTATGGACCTTGATTTGTGCACTGGTCAGAGGGGGGTTGGGCTTGGCCCCTTAGTTCCAATGAAGGGAACTCCTAAGGCATCAGCAAATCAAGATATTTTGGACATTTTCATGCCCCCAACTTTGTGGAAACAGATTGGGGATGGCCCCTTCCTGTTCCAACATGACTGCGCACCAGTGCACAAAGCATGGATGAGCGAGTTTGGGGTGGAAGCTTAGCCTCCCTCCTACCTGGAGTACAGTGTTTTATACTCACCTAAGTTCCTTGCCAGCTTTGTTTCCCGGATGCAGAGGGCTGGTAATCCAGCGCTGCAGTTGTGCTCATGCCAACTGGTTCCCACCATTCCTCTGGAACTGATGTCAGCATCTTCAGACTCTCTTCTGGATCCTGAGAGCTGCACTGAACAGCCAATAGGATACCTTAAATTCAGGTTTCTTTCAGCCTGTCACATGGCAAATAGAGTCCTTCTTCTTCTGGTCCTGCCAATGCAAGTTATTGCAGCATAATTTTGTAAATTCAGGCTGCATGATGATGCAACCACAGGGGGTGTGTTATTGACAGCCTGGGCTAAAAAAAAAAGGGGTTGGATGATGCCGAATGTCATTCAGTCTGGAATGGTGGAAGTCACCAGTTGCCAGGGAAAACACAGAATTGGAGAGTGGAGAGGGTGACTAGTCATTTTTATGTTTTTTTTTTTTTTTTTTACATTTTACATAGGAAGGAGGTGGTAAGGACTGGGAGAGGGAATGCTGAATCTAGAGTTGGGCGTTAAATTGTTACAGAACTGTTCTGTGTATGGCCAGCTTTGAAATACACTCATGCAGTTTTTCTTTTTACCTAGAAGAGAGTTGCTGAGGTAAATCTTATATCTTAGAGAGTTACACAGCTGAATTCCAACAAATTTCTTATACCACGTCCTCTTCACATATTGCTTCCCTCTGCATTCTGAATAGGAGTCTGACTTAAATTTGATTTCTGTCCAGATTGCATCTTTTCCTCCTGTAAATGTTAAAGAAAAAGTTGGGATTAATAAACAAAATGTAGATTGAAATACTAGGTAAGCCTATGTTATAAAATGTAGTAAATGTCATTATTATCTTTATGTGACCTACAGACTGCAGAATTTAAATTAAGGTCCAAACGCCTTTTAATATTTGGTTCTCAGAATAGTGAGCTGTCAGTTTATTAATAAATTGGTGTAAGCATGTAGTAATAATTTAAAGGGAAATCTTTGGTATTTTTAATGAGCACATATTTTGAGTTATATTTGCAGTATTTTCCTTGAAGTGTATTTCCACTTATGCAGTCAGATTGTAGAAAAAGCCCACTATATGCTTATGTGTTCCCATTCACACAGCATATCGAAAAATATATACAGGTATATTTTAAAAATTCTTACCTTTTAGTGTTTCTTTGGAGTGGACCATTGAGAAGACTATAAGATTAAGACCGGGGACACACTGCGTTTCCCCTCTTTAACCTCTTTCCACTGAGCGTACATTTATATGTGGCCTCATCTAAGTGGGTGTTTATCTAAGGGGCTAAATATATGTGCTAATGTGTTTGAACTGAGATTACATTGCACAGCAGACTACCAGCACAGGGACCAAACTGTAACGAAGAGCTCCGGGTCTCATACTAACAATTAGGAACTGGTTCCCGATCACCTGATCTCTGTAATAGCCTGCAATTGACTATCACAGTGATCCATCACTGTATAGCCCAACCATGTGTTTTTTTTTGGTTTTCTCCTCTTGAATAGAGAAAAAGATACATTATATGTTTTTCTCCTTCCTAGAGGAGAAAATTGTAGTATATAAAAAAAGGAAAATTAAAGGTAAAAAAAAACTAGATCAAGGTTTGATCTAAACCGGTGTTAGGGTTAAGGTCAGAGGTTTATGTTCAAAGTCAGAGTCAGTGTATTATTTTAGGTGGATAAGAAAAACAAAACATTTTTCCCGCATTTAGTACCAGTGTAAATGTGTTTTAGGTAGCAAAAAAAAAAAAGCTGAATTTTCACCATTGTGTCTGGTACAAACAATAAATAAATTACATATACTGTTTATGATATCACTGCAATCATCAGGAGCAGGGAAATTTGTTTTGAGTTATTCTTTGGTGGTAGGTCAAGGTAAAAGCAATATACATCTAATTTTTAAAAATTTAAAATGTTTAAAAAAATATACATTTTTTTTTTACTATTTTGAGGGAGATTTCCTTGAAAATTAAAAAAACAGGAGTTATCTATTACTATTAAAGCGGAGTTCCACCCTGGGAATACATTTTTTAATAAAAATACCCCCGGGACAGTCAGGGCTAGTACTTTCCACAATGGCTAGCCTCTGATCTGTCCCGGGTTGCACTTACCTTTTAGGAGAAATACTTACCTTGAAAAAGTATTCTCCAGCGCTGCCATCTCAGGTGTGGGCAGCTTGAAGCCGGCGCGATCCTCTTCTGCGTCCTCTTCATTCTTCTTCGGTCCCACGATGCACTGCACCGGCCCCGCCGTCACTTTCGGTGCGCGCGCGTCATCCCTCCACAGCTTCTGGGCATGCCCAGAAGCTGTTTAGAAGGGAATGACGCGCGCACACCGGAACTGACGTCGGGGCCGGTGCAGGCGCAATGATTCCTGGGAGCGATGACATTCAGCTCCCAGGAATCATTGCAAAAGCCAGGAAGTGATGACGGGCCGTGGCTGCCAAGGGGAGGAAGAAGGAAGTAAGGTAAGTATATTTTCTCTACGAGGTAAGTAAAAGAAAAAAAAAATTGCGATTATCCATTTGTTTTTCAGGTGACCCGGAGCGAGAAGATGGAGGTAAGTATACATTTAGGGTGGAACTCCACTTTAATCACTAATAAAAGCCCAATTTGTCCTGAAAAAAAAAAACACGTAGTTAAATGCAATAGTTGTAATGATATGTGTCGTTTTTGTGTCGAAGTTGCAAAACTGTGTTTAGGCATTAAGATTTTTTTTACCTTCGCTATGAACATACACTTTTCATCACATACTACTAACCTCTGAACTTTGCATCACTTACAACTAAACCCTGAACTCTGTTTCATTTTCTAATGACCAATGAACTCTGCCTCACTTGCTACTTACCCCTGAACTCTGCCTCACTTACTAGTGACCCCTGCACTCTGCCTCACTTACTACTAGCCTCAGACCTCTCAGTTACTTACTACTGAACTCTCCATTACTTACTACTGACCTCTGACTCACTTGCTACTGACCCCTGAGCTCTTTATTACTTACTAGTGACCCCTGAACTCTGCCTCACTTACTACTAACCCCTGAACTTTCTATTGCTTATTACTGACCTCTGAACTTTACATTACTTTCTACAAAACCCTAAATGCTCTGTGACCTACTACTTACCTCTGAATTCTCTTTTACTACTGACCTCTGAACTCCCCATTACTACTGACCCCTGAACTTTCCGTTCCTTACTACTGACCTCTGAGTTCATTCTGACCTATACATTAATTGCTACTGATCCCAGGAATCTGTCTCACTACTTACCTCTAAATTCTCAATTACTTACTACTGACCCCAGAACTCTGCCTCACTACTTACCCTGACCTCTACATTGACTGCTACTGATCCCTGAAATTTGTCTCACTGCTTACCTCTAAATTCTCCATTACTTACTACTGACTTCTGAACTCTGCCTTACTACTTACCTCTGAACTCTCCATTACTTACTACTGACTTCTGAACTCTGCCCCACTTATTACTGACCCCTGAACTCTCCATTACTTACTACTGACCTCTGAACTCTGCTTCACTTACTAACAACACCTGAATGCTCTGTTACTTACTACTGACCTCTGAACTCTCTGTTACTACTGACCTCTGAACTTTTCATTACTTACTTCTGACCCCTGAACTCTTGGTTACTTACTACTGACCTTTGAGTCAATTCTGACTACTGAGTTCAGAGGTCAGTGCTAAGTAAAGCAGAGTTCAGAGGTCAGTAGTGACACAGTGTACAGAGTGCAGAAGTAATTAACCCTGTCTTACCTCTGCACTGCTTACCTCTGTTCTCTTTCTTTCTGGGCTCTTTGCGGTACTAAGGATACTGCAGCCCCAGCTTTTCTCCCCCTTTTCCTATTCCCGGTCCAGTAGGTGGGGCAAAATTACAGCTAATTGTAGCCCCACCCACTAGACCAGGGAATAGGAGAAAGGAGCATAAACAATGTTTCCTCTGTAGTTGCCTGTGACAAGCGCAGCTGCAGGGGAGACTTAGAAGGGGGAACAAAATGGTGTCTTGCCCCTACCAGGCTAAATAGTGGATTCAGCCCAGATTCACGGGATGCTGTGATTTAGTTCAAATCTCGGTATAGTTTGCGGAATCTAGTATTGTTGGGAGGCATGCATAGTCTGTTCAAAGAGCAGACCTGTGTGTGGGATCGAGCAGGCTGCCTGCAAAAAAAACTACTGCCAGAGACAAGACCAGTCACCCTGGACAAGAAGAAAGAGCAGCAGTGACTGGTCTGTATTACAGGAGACTCCTGCACATAGGCAAAATGCAAGAGTTGTTTCATCATGCTAGATTACTGCACAGATCTGAAAGAAATACACAAAGGACATCAAGATTCAAATAAATATTTAGGCAGTATTTGTTTATCCCAGATTTCAGCTTTAAATGCATATCAAAATATTAATTTAGAAGACTAAACAATCTCTTTAAAACAATTATCATCTTATGAAAATCCCCATATATATCTCAAGAACATTTTTTTAATGCAGTATTTTAGTGGTCATAAGCATTTTTTCAAGATTCCTATGCCATCTACTGTAGTATAAATTCTGTATGCAGATGGAGAACGGGATAACAAATTCTCTATTGTCACTGCATTTGATTATTTTGTTTAACATGTAGTTATATTAACCACTTAAGCCCCGGAGGATTTGGCTGCTCAAAGACCAGGGCCTATTTTGCGATTCGGCACTGTGTGAATTTAACAGACAATTGCACGGTCGTGCAACGCTGTACCCAAATGAAATTGACACCCTTTTTTTCCCCCACAAATAGAGTTTTCTTTTGGTGGTATTTGATCACCTGTGCGATTTTTACTTTTTGCGCTATAAACAAAAAAATAGCAACAATTTTGAAAAAATAATATTTTTCCCATTTTTTTTATATGAAATTCCCCCCCAAAAAAATCAACATTTTTTTTAACATTTTCGGCCAATTTGTTTTCTGCTACATATTTTTGGTGAAAAAAATCGCAATAAGTGTATTTTTATTGGTTTGCGCAAAAGTTATTGCGTTTACTAACTACGGGAAAGATTTATGTCATTTTTATTGTTTTTTTTTAACTAGTAATGGCGGCAATCTGCGATTTTTTTGCGGGACTGCGACTTTGCGGCGGACAGATCGGACCCTTGACTGATATTTTTGACACTTTTGGGGGTACCAGTGACATTACTACAGTAATCAGTGCTATAAATATGCACTGTTACTGTAAAAATGACACTGGCAGGGAAGGGGTTAGAGATCCAGGGGTTAAGTGTGTCCCTGGGGGCGTGCTTCTAACTGTAAAGGGGCGTGGCTTTTGATGTAACCACAGAGACATACGATCCTACATAGCAGGACCGTATGATATCTGCTGTTACACCAGGGAGAATGACAGGCGGCTTTGTTTACATTAGCCGCCTGCCTTTCTCCCTCTCCAGCGGGAGATCGCGAGTGACCAGCGGACATCGGAGCCGCCGGTCACTCGCGCGGGGAAGGCAGTGAAGGAGCGGGAGTGGAAGCGCGCCCCCTATTGGCTCGCGGGCGAGTGACGTGCCTATACGTCACTTTGCCCAGGGGGGGCTGACCGCCGCAGTATATGTACTTGCGGCGGTCGGCAAGTGGTTAAAGCTCTTAAAGGCATTTGCATGCTTGGATTTATAAATGCATTGGAAACGGTTTTACACATTGGTGTACTACTGGTTCTACCAACAGACTTACAGTACTAACAGCACCATAGAGACTGAAAATTTGTAAGAGCAAAACATAAATACAATTATACTCAGTGTTATGGTCATAGTGGTCTAAGTAGAAATGCTTGCTTATATGCACCAGTACCTAAAATGCATGTCTATACCTTTCTATACCTGCAGCATGTAAATACTCTGTAAAGTATAAAAGATAATCTGTGTAAACCAGTTCACTTTTGATATTCTTAGTTTTGGCATCTAAAATCTGGGACTGATATAAGGTCAATAGGAAAATTGGTGAACATTTTCGAGCAGCCCTGTGTGTATGCCTTAAACTGTTCCCTCTTTATACTGAACAAAACATTTTAACATCTAGAGATTGTAAGCAATGTCCTCCCCTCCTAATCCATCCACATTTATTCTCTAAAAATGGCCATTTCAGGAGTCTTTATGTCTGGGCTGTTATGCCCAAACAAAGTAAGCAAAAGTAGAATTTACTTCTGCATATTACTTGATTACTTCGATTTGGAAACCCCATCATTTGATTATGTGTACCCCATATAATATTGTGTAATGTCAGGTATTCATCATAGTAATAGAACACCTCTGGAAACTGGATACATCCCGTAGGAGGTTAAACCATATCCATTTAATTCATGAAATATGCAGGCATGTGCTAATAAAATGAGTGATTTTCTGCACACATGCAATACATCATGGCAGATCACAGAGCACATCTTCCACTGATCTAAAGTTTCAGGAAGCAAACTGATGTCATTCTGGGTATATGGAATGCACCCCCTTTGTTCTGTCACGTCCTTAAATTATATTTACATTCACTAAGCTTTGCCGTTGTGCTTTGAAATATCTTGGGAACATTTAGATATATGTTTTTTGCTGGCCAATAGAATGAATACTGCTAAATAAATAGTATGGTTTCTGACATTTTAATGCATGTTTATTCTTTTCATGTGTTATAGTGACGGAGTGTATAGTCTCTAGTATAAATCAGAGCATGGAAAACTGAAATAGTGAAATCATTGTCTTTCTAATGGAACGGGGATTGTTTTGTGGAAAATACCAAGCAAAAAAATCCTTATCCCTATAAAATATGTTATTGTATCTAATGGCATACAAAGTCAGCAAAAAGCCACTCTGAAAGAATTATTTTAAGGTTAGGACAAGGTGTCAAAAAATTACCCCCTGCTTCTCACCTGCCAAAAAAGTAAGAAATGTCCAGGTCTATGGTAGGGACCCCAGCACCCACTCAACACACATCCTAAATGAAAGGGGCCCTAAACCCAAGAGGCCTCTTTTTCAGTTGCACTAAATGTTTCCCCTCCCAAATGTGTTCACTGTGGCTAATGGGTAAGATTCTAATTTTGCTAATAAAAATGTAGGGCCTGTTACACATGAAATGCTGTGTATATGAAAATATTGCTTATTCTATTCAGAGACATAGAACATAGGCCAGATAATAGGAAATGGTCCAAAGTCTATTTTTTTCCTTCTACCCAAAATGCAGCAATTGCATAATATGTCCCAGTGCTCTGATCCAGTCTACCCTAGCCTTATGGCCAGCCGGCATTTACAAACAACATTTGCATTTGTCAAGGTGACCTGTAGTCCCCAGCACTGTTGTCCAATTATTTTTAAATCACAAAAAATAGTAGAGGATAATGTCTATGGCAACTTCAAGTCTAACAGGTAACTGTAAACAGATGTACCTACAGCCCAATTAAACTATCTGAAAAATGCAATACATTGGCATTTTGCCATTCTGTATCAAATTTGCCATAAAAAAATTATTGTATTTTTCACATATTATTTTACAATATGTGACAATGTTCTACTAAATAGTATTATTATTATTATACATGATTTAAATAGCATGAACAGTGTGCACAGTGCTTTAAAACATGAGTGCAGACAGTACAGTTAGGCTTCTTTCACACGGCCGCTCCGCTGCTTTAGTCCGCTGCGGGACTTTTTTTTTTTTTTTCCACAGAGCGGATGACATTTGTGTCATCCGCTCCGTGTGCCCGCATATCATCCCATCCGTTTGCGGATGATATGCGGACATAATGTAAGTCTATGGCATTGCGGATGTCAGCGGATGACACCGCTGACATCCGATTTTCCTTCCTTTCCGTTTTTTACACGGATGAAAAAATAGGGTTCTGTTCCATTCCAAAAAACGGAACAGAACTGAAAGGAGGAAAATCGGATGTCAGCGGATGGTATTCCGCTGACATCCGCAGTGCCATTCACTTACATTAAAGTCCGCAAATCATCCGCAAAAAAATAGGATGATTTGCGGACACACGGAGCGGCCGTGTGAAAGGACCCTTACAATACAATTCAATACAGGAGGATTCAGAGGGCCCTGCTTGTTAGAGCTTACAATCTAAAAGGGAGGGTTAAGTGATACAAAAAGCAATAACTGTGGGGGGATGACCTGATGGAGATAGTGGAAATACAGTTGTTAGGTGGAGGCGGGATAGGCTTCTCTGATAAGAAGGGTTCTCAGGGATTGCCTAAAAGTTGACAGCGTAGGAGATAGCCAGACAGGTTGGTGTAGGGAGTTCTATAGGATGGGAGAGGTTCAGATGAAGTCCTGGAGGCAAGCATGGGAGGAGGTGACGAGAGCTAGAGAGCAGGAGGTCTTGAGAGGAATGAAGAGAATTATTTGGTTGGTATTTTGAGACAAGGTTGATGATGTGGCTGGGGGCCTAGTTGTGGATGGCTTTGTAAGTTGTTGTTAGTATTTTGAATTTAATTTGTTGGGTGAGTGGCAGCCAATGGAGGGATTGGCAGAGAGGGGTAGCAGATACTGAAGAGTTGGTAAGGTGGATGAGTCAGGCAGCTGCATTCATGATGATAAACGAAAGGGGGGGGGGGAGTAGCCTATGTAAAGGTAATCCAATGAGGGGGAGTTGCAGTAGCCAAGGTGAGAGTTGATCAGGGAGTGAATTTGAAGCTTTGGTGTCATTGGTTAGAACGGGGCTTATTTTGGAGATGTTGCAAAGGTTGAGGCGGCAAGCTTTGAACAGCGATTTGATGTGGGCCTGAAAGTAGAGTCCAGGAATAAACCTAGCACCGTGGCATGGGAGGTTGATGGTTGTGCCATGATCTTGACAGAGAAGTCAGAGGAAGAGACACGTGGGGGAGGAAATATTATGAGCAAGTATAGCATGAAAGTATTTAGGGGTAGACCCAACCTCACTGATAAGATAAAAAAAAAAGTGTTTCTTACCTGTAACTGGCTCACTCACTCTTGGATCAGCTGCAGAGAAAAAAAAATGATAAGCTACTGTATACAAAAGATAGGAAAGACCTTTGTAATGTCATCATCACAATCTTGCCTTGACTGGGACATGGAAACAAGCATATTTATTAACACCTGACGTAAGGCAATATACCTGTCACTTTCATGAACCCTGCAATCCAACAAGTAGAGGGACAGACTGAGAACACGTGGCCAATATTCCAGCATGTTTCTCAGTGCACAGAGATTATGACCAGATGTGGAGTCAGCTGGAGATGTTGCTCTGGAACACAAATCTTTCTCAGATTCCCATGGTGCCTAATATTTCTAAATTATAGCTTCAGATTTTTAGCTGTCATTAGAAACATAATACCACAAAATCTACACTTTTTAAAACAAATGCATGTTCTTTGCAAATCAAAATGTAGATTGATGACTTCTTTGTTAAAATAAATATGATTCATCCCTCCCACATTGGTTTGCTACCCACATACTCAGAATTTAATGTATGTCTAAAATAAAATGCATATTACATTTGAAAATGTATTTACATAAACTATGTCTGTGATGGACCATTGGCTTGGCTGCTCAGATATTATGCCATTAATTGCACATGATTTGTAGAGTATGTGAATAGTCTTTAGTTTAAATGAAAACAGGCTTATTCCATAAACAGTACAGAGAGTGTTATATCCTATATAAACAAGCTGGATTTTATTAAATCTAGCTAGACTAATACAAAATGTACTCTGATTGGTTGCTATGAGCACTACATGATTATGCGTGGATTGATTTCCACTAACCAGAATTTGACTAGATTTTGGCTGATTTGCTGTGAGGTAATGTTTAACATCTGCCTTTTTCAGCCCTAACGTTTGGCTCTCAGGGCAACCCTGATAATAGTTACTACGCTATATATTATATTACCAAAAGTACTGGGATGCCTGCCTTTACACGCACATTAACGTTAGCGGCATCCCAGTCTTAGTCAGTAGGGTTCAATATTCAGTTGGCCCACCCTTTGCAGCTATACCAGCTTCAACTCTTCTGGGAAGGTTGTCCACAAGGTTTTGGAGTGTGTCTATGGGAATGTTTGACCATTCTTCCAGAAGCACATTTGTGAGGTCAGGTATTACCCGGAAGATATGAGATTTAATTTACCTCAGACAATATTAACTCCTCATCAGGCAACTAAGGTAATAATGTTGGTGAGAATGCCTGGCTCACAGTCTGTACTCTAATTAATCCCAAAGGTGTTCTATCAGGTTGAGGTCAAAACTCTGTGCAGGCCAGTCAAGTTTCTTTACCCAAAACTCGCTCATCGATGTCTTTATGGACCTTGCTTTGCTTTTGCAAGTTGGGAGCATGAAATTGTCAAAAATGTCTTGGTATGCTGATGCTTAAAGAGTTCCCTTCACTGGAACTAAGGGGCCAAGTCCTGAAAAACAACCCTGCATCATAATCCCCCCTACACCAAATGATTTGTACCATAGCACAAAGCATGGTCCATAAAGACATGGATGAACAAGTTTGGGGTGGAGGAACTTGACTGGCCTGCACAGAGTCCTGACCTCAAACTGATAGAACACCTTTGGGATGAACTAGAGTGCAGACTGTGAGCCAGGCCTTCTCACCAACATTATTGCCTGACCTCACAAATGCGCTCCTGGAAGAATGTTCATTGAAAAATGGGTTAACCCAATATTAAACCCTACTGAGTAAGACTGGGATGCTATTAAAGTTTATGTGCGTGTAAAGGCAGGCATCCCAATATTTTTGGCGATATAGGGTATCTAGTGCTCAGGATGCATTGGCTCAAACAGTAAACATGATTTTATCAATAAATAAAAGAACAAGGGTGGCGTACTTAAAGTATTTGGTGCCCAGAACCGTTCTATATATTAAAACTATTTGTAATAAAAGTGATGAAATGAAACAATTATAATTTTCAAAAATGAAATGCAAACAGTGAAAATTGTAGCATTCCCACATATTGGTGGTTTATGTAAAAGTATTGTTTTTAACCTATTGTTTATGATTGGTCATGAGTAGGGTATTTTGATTTAAAATGTTTTTAATTGGTTAGGAAAGATGGGATGCATTTGCATGTACTGTAAATGTAAACTGATTCATTAAAGTGTTACTAAACCCACAACAGTAAAATCAGTGTGTATATGTAGAAAAGCATGCTTGTTATATTCACCGTGGAACCTAAGGGGTAAATCCTCTGCATTGTTTAAAAAAAAAAAAAAAAAAAAATGACCATTTTATCCTGCTGTCTCTGATCCTCCCCTTTTTTCACTGTTCTCAATACATCTGCTGATAGTACAGAGCCCTTGGAGGCATTCTGCACATGCTGAGTTTGGTGTGTATTAATAGAGAGTTTATTTATTTTATTTTTTTCGGGAGGGTGCATATGATCAACACAGGGCCAATCAGCACTGTCCAGACAGAGGGCAAGGTGTCCTGCAGCCTCATAGGACAGTCAGAGGAGAATGAAAACATCACCTACAAGCTGTAGCAAGTGCTCGCCCGGACACTGATAGAAGTCACAAGACTGCTATATACTGTTGATGAGAAAAGATATTTAGCAGTTTATATTTACAAATTTAATTACATTTCCATGTTATGTGTACTGTGGGAGACCAGATATAGTGAAAGCAGGGTCCTGAGTTTGGTAACACTTTTAAAGCTTATTTGTAGAGTATTGTTAAAATGGTTTACCTTCTTTTAATAGGCTTCTTAAAGGGGTAGTGGGTACATATAACTAGCTTTGATTGGCACTCTCTGTCTAGAGCTCTAGAAAATACAGGTAAAAGCACAGTAATGAAGCTGACTGTCACTAACTGACACCTCTTGTCTTGAGGTTACAAGACACAGCAGTCATGTGCTACCCAGACACTAAATACTTTTGACAAATGCTTTATGTAAAAGTGCCATATAAAACTATTCATAATAGTGGTATCTACAGCAAAGCTAGAAAATGTCTAATATATGGGTGGGATTGTGAGCGCCTGACATTATTTGCTACAGATTCCAGTAATGTATATATACTGTATATATGACCATAGAAGATATTTAACGTTACCTGATTCTGTGCTGAATTCCACTGATACGCTGGGTGGACCCTCACCAAGAGGATTTGTTGGTACCACTTTGAAATCATATCTGTAAAAATATGGAAAATAAAATAAGATAACCTTGGATTCCCTTCATATGGATTTAATCTCTGCTAAGAAATTACACAAAGAGTTGGCCAAGGGTCTTCAAACTGTTGCCTGAAGCTCAAAGGTATGAGTTAATCTAGCCATTTTTTTGCTGGATCTCATGTCTAAGGTGAAGGCAGATGCTTTTAGGTGCACCACTAACATTTGTTGAAATGGTCAGAACACCTTTTTTTTTGCTATTGTTCCCAGCTCAGATAGGAGCCCCTTGCAGCATCTACCTGCATTGCCCTCTTTTTGACACCACTTGTTAATGATTTGGATAGAGCTTGGAAATGGTTAAAACCTCTGCCAGGTTTTTGTTTTTATTGCTGGGTACCACTGGAAAGAATAATCCTATTTATTTATCCTGTTGAACATGGTCAGCGAAACAGAAAGTGATGGGAAATCCAAAAATGTACAGTTCTCCGGGGAAACAAAATAGGGAAGAAATCTTTCAATAGGAACACCCGTTCCCTTGACATCTGCCTAAGAGGAGATTTCCCCTCATTTTCATGAGAATTCCACTCGCTTTCTGTTGTCTGTGTCTCAAGCTTTGACATTTTTTATGTTGTGTTTTTATGTTATCCCAAACGAAAAAAGGAAAAAAGATATTGCTTTTGCATAAATTACTCACTGCAAGTATGCTTGCAAAGCTGACCATACTTTTATATAAAGACTGCTCAAAATAATTAAAGGAACACTTTTTAACCAGAGTACAGCATCAAGTCAATTAAACTCCTGGGATATTAATCTGATCAGTTAGGTAGCAGAGGGGGTTGTTAATCAGTTTCAGCTGCTTTTGGTGGTAATGAAATTAACAACAGGTGCACTAGAAGGGCAACAATAAGACAAAGGCCAAAACAGGAATGGTTTTACAGGTGTGGGGCCACTGGAATTTTTTTCCCTACTCATTTTTTCTGACTGTTTTTCACTAGTTTTGTATTTGGCTAGGATCAGTGTCACTACTGATAGCATGAGGTGATACCTGGACCCTATAGAGGTTGCACAGGTAGTCCAACTCCTCCAGGATGGCACATGAATACGTGCCATTGCCAGAAGGTTTGCGGTGTCTCCCAGCACAGTCTCAAGAGCAAGCAGGAGATTCCAGGAGACAGGCAGTTACTCTAGGAGAGCTGAACGGGGCCCTAGAAGGTCCTTAACCAATCAGCAGGACTGGTATCTGTTCCCTTGTGCATGGAGGAACAGAAGGAGCACTGCCAGAGACCTACAAAATGACCTCCAGCAGGCCACTGGTGTGAATGTCTCTGACCAAACAATCAGAAACAGACTTTATGAGGGTGGTCTGAGGGCCTGACGCCCTCTAGTGGGCCCTGTGCTCATTGCACGGCACCATGGATTTCGATTGGCATTTGCCATTGAACACCAGAATTGGAAGGTTCACCTCTGGCACCCTGTGCTTTTCACAGATGAGAGCAGGTTCACCCTGAGCACACGACAGACATGAAAGGATCTGGAGAAGCCATGGAGAACGTTATGCTGCCTGTAACATTGTTCAGGCTAAAAAATGACACCCTGACTGCCATTAGGAATCAGGATGAACTCCTTGGATGCATACGTACGTATGGGCTATATAAACTACCAAGTACCATTCTGAGTTGCTGCAATGAAATTTCAGCAAAATGGACTAGCCTGCTGCATCATTTTTTCAGTTTTATTTTTGGGCGTGTCTTTGAGTTCAGCCCTCTTTAGGTTGATAATTTTAATTTCCATCAAAGGATGTGGCATCCTTTCGTGCCTAACACATTACCCAGTCCATATCAGTATAGATATCCAGCATGAGATTTTTCCCCATTGAGATCTGATGTGTTTTCAAAGTGTTCCTTTCATTTTTTTTGAGCAGTGTATATATACAGTATCTCACAAAAGTTAGTACACCCCTCACATTTTTGTGAATATTTTATTATTATTTTTCATGTGACAACACTGAAGAAATGACACTTCGCTACAATGTAAAGTAGTGAGTGTACAGCTTGTATAACAGTGTAAATTTGCTGTCCACTCAAAATAACTTAACACACAGCCATTAATGTCTAAACTGCTGGCAACAAAAGTGAGTACACCCCTAAGTGAAAATGTCCAAATTGGGCCCAATTAGCTATTTTCCCTCCCCGGTGTCATGTGACTCGTTAGTTTTACAAGGTCTCAGTGTGAATGGGAAGCATTGATACTAGCAAAGAAAAGCCGCTCAGGTGAGGCAAAGCATTCCGGTGCGAGTCGGATCCGCCATCCAGATACTGCATAGCCAAAGGAAAGTTGACCGCACTCAGAAATTTAAAGTAATGGAAGTGTTTTAATTCCTCATAAATGATAAATACAGGCAGTGCATCACAGGAACATGGGACAGGTTGATGGGTTTCACAATACAAATGATCGCTCACTCATAACCACCTGTGATTATGAGTGAGCGATCATTTGTATCGTGAAACGCATTAACCTGTTGCATGTTCCTGTGATGCACTGTCTGAATTTATCATTTATGAGGAGTTAAAACACTTCCATTTCATTAAATTCCTGAGTGCGGTCAACTTTCCTTTGGCTATACTGTGAATGGGAAGCAGGTGGTTTCAATTTGGTGTTATCGCTCTCACTCTCTCATACTGGTCACTGGATCAACATGGCACCTCATGGCAAAGAACTCTCTGAGGATCTGAAAAAAAGAATTGTTGTTCTACATAAAGATGGCCTATGCTATAAGAATATTTCCAAGACCCTGAAACTGAGCTGCAGCATGGTGGCCAAGACCATACAGCAGTTTAACAGGACAGGTTCCACTCAGAACAGACCTCGCCATGGTCGACCAAAGAAGTTGAATGCACGTGCTCAGCATCATATCCAGAGGTTGTGTTTGGGAAATAGATGTATGAGTGCTGCCAGCATTTCTGCAGAAGTTGAAGGGGTGGGGGGTCAGCCTGTCAGTGCTCAGACCATACGCCGCACACTGCATCAAATTGGTCTGCATGGCTGTTGTCCCAGAAGGAAGCCTCTTCTAAAGATGATGCACAAGAAAGCCTGCAAATAGTTTGTTGAAGACAAGCAGACTAAGGACATGGATTACTGGAACAATGTCCTGTGGTCTGATGAGGCCAAGATAAACTTTTTTGGTTCAGATGGTATCAAGCGTGTGTGGTGGCAACCAGGTGAGGAGTACAAAGACAAATGTGTCTTACTTACAGTCAAGCATGGTGGTGGGAGTGTCATGGTCTGGGGCTGCATGAGTGCTGCAGGCACTGGGGAGCTACAGTTCATTGAGGGAACCATGAATGTCAACATGTACTGTGACATACTGAAGCAGAGCATGATCCCCTCCCTTCTGAGACTGGGCCACATGGCAGTATTCCAACATAACGACCCCAAACACACCTCCAAGATGACCACTGTCTTGCTAAAGAAGCTGAGGTTAAAGGTGACAGACTGACCAAGCATGTCTTCAGACCTAAACCCTATTGAGCATCTGTGGGGCATCCTCAAACAGAATGTGGAGGAGTGCAAGGTCTCTAACATCCACCAGCCCTGTGATGTCGTCATGGAGGAAAGGAAGAGGACGCCAGTGGCAACCTGTGCAGCTCTGGTGAACTCCATGCCCAAGAGGGTAAAGGCCGTGCTGGAAAATAATGGTGGCTATTGACACTTTGGGCTCAATTTGGACATTTGCACTTAGGGGTGTACTCACTTTTGTTGCCAGCTGTTTAGACATTAATGGCTGTGTGTAGAGTTATTTTGAGGGGAAAGCAATTTTACACTGTTATACAAGTTGTACACTCACTACTTTACATTGTAGCAAAATGTCTTCAGTGTTGTCACATGAAAAAATATAATAGAATATTTACAAAAATGTGAGGGGTGTACTCACTTTTGTGAGATACTGTATATATATATATATATATATATATATATATATATATAAATATATATATATATATATACGCTGTATAGCAGTAGTTTTTAAGTGCCAGTAACGGCACAAAAGAGGCAGAAGGTTTCTCAACAAAATCTGTAATGATTATTATTTTTGTCTAAAGTAAAACAGTTACAACATATTATGAAGCATTTTAGCAAGAACGTTTGCTCATCACTCATTAATCCCTACCCCTGTGGGACTTACACTGAAGACATACAATTTTAGATAAACATTAGACAGCTTTGTCAGTAAATAATTAAGCAAACATTTCACTGTAATCAACGGCATGTATTTCAATTTCCTTATAGTAAACTTGGCTGAGATACATTGTAACTGCATACTCAAGGACTGCTTCTGTTGTAGACGGTAATGAAATTGTTTGTAACAAAACTCTTACATAACTCACAGTTTACTGGTAACCCTGTAGTATAAACAAAGGAGCCCCTGGATACTAGGTACCATATGTAGGTTCCTCTGCATGGTGTTGCTTGTTCTTTCTAAAGTTTTTATGCATGTACCAACACTTTGAAGGGACATTTCTTTTAATAAAGGATGTATCATATTTCCATCAGAGACATATAGTATGCTCCAATCATGAGACTGCTGTTTTTGGCCATCTCCAAACCCACCAATGGTGGAAGAGTGGCGAAATCAAGTTATTCTAACCTTTCCAGGGAAACTTTAGTTTTTCATCTTCTGCCCTCAGTAGTCATACTTAGAAAGAGATGCTTTGCCTGGTGCTGTCGCCGGAGTCTATGACCTGTGTCCTGCCAAAGTTAGAGCTAAATTCCAGAGATGGACTCAGCCAATTTTGGACTTTACTTGTACAGGTACACTGGGGCAGCTAAAAGCCTGTAGATAAGGTCTGGGAATGTTAGGGAATGTTTGCACTTTATGTTGAACGGTTGATTCTCATTGTCACTATGGTAATTTATTCTTCAAGTAAAATGTTTGAAACTCTTCCTTTGTCTGATCTGAAGTTACTAAAGTGGTGCAATGTAAGTAACTGGCACATATAGTCTACAGCTCGGGTCACTAAAGTACATTGGGGTATGAAGACAAAAGTACAAGGAGCTAAAATAGTGTGAAGATTTAATGGTTACCAAAGGTAACAAAGGTTTCACATAAGGCCTGACATTAGGCGTGTACATGTGGCAGGTGTTATAGTCTCTCTTGCAGCGAGGGAGTTGTTGCCGGCACTCCTTGGCCTGTGGAAACAGAAGTAGATCATCACCTCTGGGGCCCTCATCCTGTACATAGGTACAGAAGAGAAAGAGTTAAGGGAAGTAAAGTGCATGCATGGAGTCAGCGCTTGGTGCACAGCGGGACCCCATACTGTTACTGGAAGTGAGATAGCTGGGATGCGCTGCACAGGTGGAGAGAGCATTGGCTCTGCGTGTCCCTACTAAATGTTAAAATTACCATGGTGATGCTTAAAGCGAACCTTCAGCCTATTTTTAAGGTTCTTCTTGGTGCAATCCTGTCCCCCTCCTGTACTTCTATTGGATAGTAAAACAATTTTTTCGCTTTCTACATCCTTTTTTTTTGTATTCTCTTGCTATGCTTTCTGCTCCTTTCACCTAGGGGAATGAAGATGTTTTCTCCCAATGACTCCTGGGATATCATCCTCAGAGTCTTCAGAAAGTATTTTTTTTTCTCTCCTTAGAGCTTAAGTGGGCGGAGGAGGATGGAGAGGCGTGCCCATATGCTAAAAATCTATACTTTAGAGTGCAGAGGAGGAGGATGAAGAGGGGAGGGGGAGGGCCAGAGGTGTGTCCAGAGGCTCGGGATCACTACTTGAGATGTGGAGGAGGTGGGTAGAGAGGCGTGTTCAGAGGCTGGGGATCTGTGCTTGTGTGGTTGAACAAGTGGAGTAGGAGGGCAGAGGGGCATGTCCAGAGGCTCCTGTACTTGGTTAGAAGAGCAAGCTGGGACTTTCATGCAACCTTTTGTTAATATTGAACTCCCTAAATCTCATCAACAATATCTCTGGCTGTTGAAGGATTTTTTTTGTTATTGTAACAAAAAACATTAGGCTGCTACAATAATATAATACACCCTAGACCTAGACACTCAATACATATAAGCAAAAGAGCAATTGTAGTAAAGGTCTGACCAACCTCTAATTACCAGAAATCTTAATAAGGTATTACATATACTGTACATAATACTTTCTAAATATATTTGTTTTTTTCTTCATGGAGGGCAGGTTGAACTATACTTTTTGTTTATGGTTTGCTCACAATCTTCATATACGCTATACAGTTATATGAGATTTAAAATTTTCCTGTACAATACTGTGTTTAAAAGGCAGAGAGATGTAAGGCACCCAACATTCCAGGCGATTTATTCTTCCAAAGCAAATACACTTTTAGACACTGATACTGACTAGTATTTCAATCTTTCATTTCTCCTTCAGTTTCTACCCCTTACTCAGCTGATGTGACCCCAGCGCTGACGGAGAGGGGCAAACAAGGAGGTTGTGCAGGTAACCAACGTCCTCCGTGTCAACCGATGATGTCATTGGTTGTTAGGATGCCAGTGGCTAGAAGGGTGTAATGGTGTAAAATAAAAACCTGGGGCTTTGTGTAACTAAAAGGCTTGCTTTATCTACTTGCTGGCTTGTATAACATTTTTGGGCAATTTTTAGACATTTTCCCAAGGCATCCCTGTAGAAAGTTCAAGGCACCCTGGCTGAAAAAGGCTACTCTAAAGAATGAGATATTGTTGGAATCTCTGGTGGCTATTTATTTCTGTTTTTGTCACTGTTGAGTAGATTTCTACCCTAGTTTTTCTGTCACTGGAAATGTTTCCAAAGTGATTAGGAAGTACAAACAAAACTGTTATTCATTTTTATTTTTGTCTGTGTCCCAGCTGAAGCGATTTCCCCCAACTTTCTGTCTGATAATATCCTGCATGCAAAGAGTAACAGGGTGGCTCTAGGACAGGTTGCAAAATATAATTTTTAAAATATATGGTCATTTGTTGTTCTAGGAGACTAGAAGACCTGGGCATGAACTGTCATTTTTAAGTTGTTGTCAGCCTGGTGGATTTTGGACAAACATTTTGTGTCCTCTTATGAAGGGTCAGTAAACATAGACACTATAAACAATAATTATCTCTGTAAAAAATGATAAAGGAACTGGTGCATCGTTAAAAAAAAAAAAAAAAAAAAAGAAATAACATCACTTTAAATAGTGAAACGCCGATACTTAAAAGTATACTATAACTTATATGTGACATGAGACATAACTTGCAACATATAAAAACAAAGAATAAATAAACTTGTGAATAGCTCAGTGTCAATAAATAAATATATAATAAAATATAATAAAGTCCAAGCAAAAAAAGTCCCCACAGTAACATATAGTGTTAACTACTGTCCACTTCACACTCATGCAAACATCAATGGCAACTAAAATCTTCCAAAGTGTTGCACACTCTTCACAGTGACTGCCTCCACCAGCAAGTTCTCACATCGATTGACCCTCACCTCCACAGTTGGACCCCTATATACAATATCTAGAGAATTGGTAAAGATCCACGATCCTATCTATACTCATCCCTTCCAGGCATATAATATTATTATTACTGTACAGGATTGATATAGCTGAACAGTTTGCGCAGCGCTTTACAACATGAATATATGATCTAATAGCCACCGCAAGTCAGTAACAAAAGGTGTTTTTTTCCTTTGATTCGCTTTCAGCTCTCTTCTGTAAACTATCTTGCTTCTAGTCCAAAGAGCTTTAAATCTGCACCTCTATTTTTATAATTTAAAAAAATGCATCTAAGACCCTGACTTCCTGTAGCAGCCTGCATTTTTTTTTTCATATGGTTGCACATTATGTGTTATGTCACATATAAGACATAATACACTTATTTCATTGTTTGGAGCAAAGCTATAATCTACTTTTGTTTTTGAATGCTGCACTGGTTCCTTTATTATTTTTTCTGGTCGTGTGTAAATCATATTTCAGGCTGGCAGGTATTGGGGGATAGAGTTGGCTGCTGACATTTATATTCAAGTGGAGGCACAGGGTATTATTGGATTTGTTAATAATTATCTCTATGGTAAAGCCTATGCGCATTGTACCCAGGTGCAATGTGCATAGGCTTTACCAGAGGAAGGTACACTACAGGCAGTTCTTAAAGTGTTACTAAACCCAGTAATATAAAAAAATGTTCATTAGCCCCCCCCCCCCACTGCCCACAGCTTATATATAATCTTTTTACATAAAAATACTGCAGCTATATACCTTATTAGCTGATATGTATACTGCGGTCACGTGATACTCTGCAGGGTCCACTCGAGTCCAGAGTTTTCATGTAGGAGGAGATTTCACTGCCTCTTGAAATCCTCTATAGCCTGTGTCCTCATGCTTTTATGGGAGGCGGATCATCCATGAATCAAGATGTGACATCCCACCCACTGTGTTCTTTTTTAGTTACTAGGCATGGAGGAGGCGGGAGGGACTTAGCTGTCATTTAGGATCTGTATATACGCCCACATTTGTGATGGTTATAGCATGTGACCTGAATAACTCAAACCAGGGAGCTTTCTTTCCAGCAGCAGAGAACAAACTGAACATGTGCAGCTGAACTACACTTACTGTACTTATCTGAACTTGTCCACAGGGAACTTGCAGGAGGGGGAGGATCTGTGCATACAGGATCACACAGCATTTTTACACAATGCACAGGATTAATCAATTAAGTTACACAGTGAGTATAACAAGCATGTTATTCTGCATCTATAGAAAGATTTTACTGTTGTGGGTTTAGTAACACGTTAAGTTGAATTTGTATATAGGTACATTTTTCAAGTGTAACTCCAGCCGAAAACATTTTTTTAATGTTTTTTTGGATAGCATAGGGAAGGGTTACCATCCCTGTAACATTTGTTTTGCTGTCTGTGCCCCTGTTCAGAAGATTTCACCTCACTTTCTGTCCCTGTAACAATTAGATTTGAAAATTTTGGGTTGTTGTGGAAACAGCGATTGGTGATAAACCTTCGGTGGAGACATCTTTTTTCCATGATAAATCTTACAGGAGTGAATTTTCCTTCCTATGTGTTTCCTCTGTTTGTAAGTAAGTATACGGTAAGTCGTATGTAAATCGGATGTTTGTAACTCGGGGACTGCCTGATATATGATTTTATATAATTTAAACACATTGACTCATTATGACTTAAGTGTATGTAAAATGAAATGAAAACAGCGCTATCATCACATAAGAAAATCACAATCATAAGAAAATCACTAGTGAATGTGATATAGGTTCTAATACTTATAATAAAGTGCAAAGTAATCAATATAAATAATATAAAAAAGAGAACCAACGGTAAATCACTATGAATCACAATAAATAATCCTAAAATAGTCCTTAAATCTTGATGTAATCAAATAAAGTGCTCAGGTGCAGAAACCGTCCGATCAAGCAGTGCTCAAGTGAGTGGCCCGACCCTCCAGGTCCCCTACTCACCACAGGTATGTATCACAAACACTTGATAGGATCATATATGGCTTAGGCAACCAGGCTTTCGATATGGATGGTTCCAGGAAAAGAAATGCCTTAATATAGGATCGCTCCAGAAGGTCTCCGTTATTCCCAGATGAAAGAAAAAGAAGGGGGACCAATAGTGTAATATGTTTTGATAAATTTATTCTCCCAAAGCAAAAAATTGTACTTACAAGATGAAAGAAAAAAACTCGCATTGAATAAGAACAAGCATAAGGAGCGCCGCTATCGGCGTGCGTTCCACTGATTCCAGGAAGTAAAACCGGATGTGACGATGCGTACCCGTGTGCCGGAAATTACGTGACGTCACATCTGGTTTTGCTTCCTGGAATAAGTGGAACGCACGCCGATAGCGGCGCTCCTTATGCTTGTTCTTATTCAATGCGAGTTTTTTTCTTTCATCTTGTAAGTACAATTTTTTGCTTTGGGGGAATAAATTTATCAAAACATATTACACTATTGGTCCCCCTTCTTTTTCTTTCATCTGGGAATAACGGAGACCTTCTGGAGCGATCCTATATTAAGGCATTTCTTTTCCTGGAACCATCCATATCGAAAGCCTGGTTGTCTAAGCCATATATGATCCTATCAAGTGTTTGTGATACATACCTGTGGTGAGTAGGGGAACTGGAGGGTCGGGCCACTCGCTTGAGCACTGCTTGATCGGACGGTTTCTGCACCTGAGCACTTTATTTGATTACATCATGATTTAAGGACTATTTTAGGATTATTTATTGTGATTCATTGTGATTTACCGTTGGTTCTCTTTTTTATATTATTTATATTGATCACTTTGCACTTTATTATAAGTATTAGAACCTATATCATATTCACTAGTGATTTTCTTATGTGATTCTAGCGCTGTTTTAATTTCATTTTACATATTTCTCCAAGACTAACTTGGATGCACAGCAGCTGCATTAATGTAATTTTGCACACAATTTTGGTCACTTTGCACTTTATTTAAATAGAAGTTGATTACTGTTCACAATACACATTTATTCAACAATAATATTTTATATAATATGTTAGCGCTGTTTTAATTTCATTTCCACTCATTATGACTTAAAGCAGATGTTGTATAATGATATAGATTCATTGGTCCAATGTTTTGGTATATAGAGGGTAGTTGTTATGTGGTTACCATGCAAGAATATCTTTCACACAAAGAACCAAGTTCTGAACACATCATGCGTAGTCAAATTGGGTGGTGAAATTGTCAGTGTTCTGATCATGTGCTTTTTTTTATTACAAAGATTTAGCTTGCCAAAATACACAATCGGAATTTGATTTCCAAAGATGAAAACTGCCCAGGCCTTGTTCCATCTGCACTGAGAATTACTGTAAGATTCAGCTGCATATTGCTCAATCTCTTCCAGCTAATTAATCTGTTTGCGAACATAGCTGTTTGTGATGCTATATATCAGCACAAACTCTACTGATATATAGCAATGTTTTAATTACTGCTGTCTTCTGAAATGGTATAATTATTGTAATCTTTTATTGGCAGAACTGTAGTCTTCACACGCTGGAACACTGAAATATGACATCCTCAAATTTAGCCTTTGAAGTGAAGTAAACAAAATATACAGTACATGTGCAAGTTGCATTGACTGAATAATAAGACATTTGTTATCATGCAAGAAACATTTTTAAATGCCTACTAAACTAGACCACTGTGTAACTGAACTAGAGTAGGGTAGGAGATTGTATTCAAGAATAGGGCCATGAAAATCTATTACAGTCAAAACTGATTTAGGGCATATAAAGGTTTGTGGATGACAGTACTCTTAGAGGAAACATTTTTCACTAAAATGCCTCATGCACAGAGAACGTTTTTAACTCTGCTATTAGGAGCATCTGGTGTTTTGTTTCTGCCTCTAAATGCCCATGCAAGTTAGCCTATAGGTGTTTAGAGGAGTTAAGAGGCAGGGACGCTTAGAGCCAGGAAAAAAAAAAACACTACCAGCAAGTCCAAAGCAGTAGCATTTTGGCAAAAAAAATAGCTTGACGCATGTCGTGTCGTTTAGCACTTAAGCATAAATTCATTTCAGTGAGCAGAATAAATTATAATTCTAGCCAGAGAAATTAATTATACTACATAATGCCCAATCGCTTGATGTGCCTAACTGCCTAAACATGTTACACGCATTTACAAGCATCAATAACTTTTTTTTGCTGAAATTCTGCTGCCAGGAGGAAAAGCATCTAGCAGAGATGGCCAAATGTCCAGTGTGCATGAGGCCTAATCCTTATATTACTTGTTGGACAAGCTGCATATAATCAAGGGATTCTGACCAATTTTTGCAGGAAAAGTAGATTTGTAGAACAGTGGAAAAATTGCCACAAAATTCCATGTGATAATAACCAAGTTTACATTTACTTTTAGTCATCAGTATATCTTACACTGAGTCAAAATTAATCTTTTTTTCTTTTCAGGGATAGCTCCTTCATTGTCAAATCATGCAGTCTTTGAAATTACATATATAAACTTGCATTATAAGTATAGACCAGTGGCTGTCAACATTATTAACACAGGGGGCCTCAAGTGTGGCCCCTAACATCATCAAAGGGCTACACGAAATATTCAGCCAATTTAATGCAATGGGAAACTGTTAGAGACTGCAGAAATGCAACAGGAGATGTTAAAAGAAAATGGGCATCACCAGAAACTGCAGACTACAGGAGATGGTCAGAGACTGCAAACATGCTACAGGAGATGGTCAGAGACTGTAGACATGCTACAGGAGTTTTTAAAGGAGTTGTTGGAAACTGGAGGCATGCTTCAGGAGACAGTCATAGACTACATGATCTTACTATTACAAATCAATACTTCCACATTTGTGTTCACTAGAGACCCCATAAAAATTACTCAGCAAGCGTCATTATAAAAGATAAAAAAAAAATAAGGCATAGACAGCATAAAAAGAAATTCAAAGATAAGATAGTATAAAATAAATATTTAACCATTTAAATATGAGAATAGTTTTCCTTTAATGGCTTGAGTAATTGTTTACGCAAAACCTACTGTCAGCCTACTGTCTGCAGGGACCCTGAGGACCCCACAATAAGTGAAGAAAGGCCCATTGTGGTGCTCAGGCTGCTATTTGGGTGCCAAGGATCTAGGCCATTCAAATAAGCATTGTTGTAAGAACACAGAGGTCTCATTGCTTGTGCCCTGGCCAGTGGATACTTCAAACTACTAAATGCAGATGTTTTTCAATGGTTCCCTCTATTAGTTCTACACTCTTTGCTTGATTCCATTATTTTTGATTTGTCTGTATTCATACAGATATCTTTGCTTGACTGCCAGTAGATGGCTTCTCTGTAATGAGAGTCTAGGGGCAGTACAGTGGCACTGTGGCTAGCACTTCTACCTTGCAGCACTGGGGTCCCCAATTTCAGTCCTGGTCAGAACAATGAATGTTGTTAGCATTTTTCCCTTTGCTTTTGTGGGCTTCCTCCCATGCTCCAATGATATACTAGTAGTTTACTTAGCCCTAATATGTGTGTGCGTATATGTATGCATGTGAGATAGGGACTTTGAATTGCACGTTGCTGGAGGGCAGGGACTAATGTGACTGTACAATGTGAAACGCGCTGTGTAAATGTATAGTTCTATATACTGTAAATACATTTAATAAATAACAGTGGAGAGCAGAGCCCGCAGTGAGAGTGGTTAACGTTGTATGTGATGGTGTCACATGACATCAGTTTACTAGCATGGATCCTCTTCTGACATAGAGGGTATGGGGAACTCAGCAATTGTATTGGGATCTGCAGTGAGAAACCTTTGCCTCTAGCAATAAGGTAAATGTGAGGCATTTTGTTTTGAGACCACACATACAGCAGCTTAGATACGGTATTAGTATTGACATCTTGTGTGGTCCACTATACTCTCATCTAGGGAATTTCAGTAATTGGTAATGGGGCATTAGAAACTAAAAACCTTTATTTTATTTAGGGATGGTCTGGTTTCTGTAATATAAATAAGAATATGCCTATAAAAGGTTTCAGACACTTACAAGGTTTAGCAAATATGCATTTATTTTTAAATATGCAAAGTCTGACTATAAAGTTACAGTGTCTTAATATGTGATTCAGACAAGAAAAACACAGTCTAAGTACATAACAAGTGCAAAAATATTCAATTTCTCTTTATGTGGACAAAGAGAAAAATTACATTAATAAAAAGAGGTAGGTGAAAACCTGTTCTAATGCCAGCTGTAGAAAATGGTCCACTTGTTTTGAAGGGACAATTCATCATTGTTAAAACATGTATTAAGAGTTTACAGTTTAAATTCAACTTCCATCTGCTGCATTCTTAACATAAAAATCACCAGCGTGATTCATTTTACAGTGATGTATTAACAACATTGAAGAAAGGTCAGCAACTCTAATATTCCTCAAATGGTAAGAGAGTCTCTAAGACTCTACTTAGTTCTAGAAAGGCAAAGGGAAAGTAAGGACGAATCAATTTGTTGTTGGCCACATAACAAGTGCATAGGTGAAATAATGAGTTATTATATCTCCTGAAATGACTCATGTATATTCAAGGAAAAATGATATGTCAACATTTAGGATTAGCAAATATTGGGAAATGTGTTAGGAGGTATTGGGTCTAGTTTTTTTTAAATGTAATGACAACATGTAATTTGCATAGATTATAGTGTCTCCAATGGACACTTTAGGCCTGCAGATTACACTGGGAGACCACCTCCTTTAGTGGCTGCTCTCCTCTGCCAGTGTGACCATGGCTTGCTAACAGCACAACTGTTATACACAGGGGGATTTACTAAAACTAGTGCACACAGAATCTGGTGCAGCCGTGCACAGTGGCTCTAAAAAAACCTAGAAGCAGATTAGTTACTATGCACAGTTGCACCAATTTCTGTGTGCGCCAGATTTAGTAAATCTCCCCCCATAGAGTTCAATCATAAGTTAGTGTCATGTAAAGGGTAAAAATAAAGAAAGTTTTGGATGCAATGGGGGATCTGTGCCTTGGGTTCCAGAGAACCTTGTTCTGGCATTGCACGTAGGGGAGGGTTAGAAAATGTCAAATTTTGTATGTAAAATGTAAAATGTAAAATTTTATATTATGTCTCGGTTGTGTAGATTTCTGATTTCTATCAATTTTCGTCTTGGTAACCACTATCACTAAGAAAGGAAGCAAGAGAACTTTCCTAAATAATGCTGTTTATTGCATTGTATGTCCCCTCAGTTCTCGTTCTGCAACACTGATATAAAATTATAAAAAAAAAAAAAAAATGTGGCGCACAGCAACAGCCGAAGTAGAAAAGCCTGTCCCCAGGCAACATGTCAAAGAGAAGGATCCTAGCTCTCTGTGTGAAAGCAGTGGTTTCTCTGCACAGATCTGAAATGCCCCCTGCTGAGTCAGAGCAAGAGCTCCCCAATTAGCAGGAAACTGACCTCTGCAGAGAGACCACTGATTCACACAAAAAGCAAGGATTCTTCTGTATAGTGTGCTGGCAGTGGACAGGCTTTTTACTTTTACGTTGTTGCTGAAAACAAACAATAAGAATTTTATTTTGTTGTATCTGCATTGAATTTAGCTGAGGGGTCAGTTGAGCTTTAAAGCTAAACTCCAGGATTCCCCTCCTCTCCCCAAGGAGAGTATAAGACAACCTTGGTTCACAGGAAATAGACAGAATGACAAAGTGTCTTTTGGCCTGAAGAGGACCGCCGATATTGGCCCTAGGAGCAAATCAGGGACAGCACTGGAGTGTGGAGAGGGTAAGTGAAGACTGGCACTATTTTTTATATACAGTATCTCACAAAAGTGAGTACATCCCTCACATTTTTGTAAATATTTTATTATATCTTTTCATGTGACAACACTTAAGAAATGACATTTTGCTACAATGTAAAGTAGTGAGTGTACAGCTTGGATAACAGTGTAAATTTACTGTCCCCTCAAAATAACTCAAAACACAGCCATTCATGTCTAAACCGCTGGCAACAAAAGTGAGTACACCCCTAAGTAAAAAATGTCCAAATTGGGCCCAATTAGCCATTTCCCTCCACAGTGTCATGTGCCTTGTTAGTGTTACAAGGTCTCTGATGTGAATGGGGAGCAGGGGTGTTAAATTTGGTGTTATCGCTCTCACTCTCTCATACTGGTCACTGGAAATTCAACATTGCACCTCATGGCAAAGAACTGAAAAAAAGAATAGTTGTTCTACATAAAGATGGCCTAGGCTATAGGAAGATTGCCAAGATCCTGAAACAGCAGAGCTGCAGCACGGTGGCCAAGACCATACAGCAGTTTAACAGGATAGGTTCCACTCAGAACAGGCCTCTCCAAGGTCGACCAAAGAAGTGCTCGTGGGCACGTGCTCAGCGTCATATTCAGAGGTTGTTTTTGGGAATTAGACAAATGAGTGCTGTCAGCATTGCTGCAGAGGTTGTAGGGGTGGGGAATCAGCCTGTCAGTGCTCAGACCATACACCGCACACTGCATCAAATTGGTCTGCATGGCTGTCATTCCAGAATTAACCCTCTTCTAAAGATGATGCACAAGAAAGCCGGCAAACAGTTTGCTGAAGACAAGGAGACTAAGGACAGGGAATACTGGAACCGTGTCCTGTGGTCTGATGAGACCAAGATAAACTTATTTGGTTCAGATGGTGTCAAGCGTGTGTGGCAGCAACCAGGTGAGGAGTACAAAGACAAGTGTGTCTTGCCTTCAGTCAAGCATGGTGGTGGGAGTGTCATGGTCTGAGGCTCCATGAGTGCTGCCGGAACTTGGGAGCGGTTAATTGTTAATTATCTCTAACATCCACCAGCTCCGTGATGATGTCATGGAGGATTGGAAGAGGACTCCAGTGGCAACCTGTGCATATTTGGTGAACTCCATGCCCAAGAGGGTTAAGGCAGTGCTGGAAAATAATGGTGGCCACACAAAATATTGACATTTTGAGCCCAAATTGGACATTTTCACTTAGGGGTGTACTCACTTTTGTTGCCAGTGGTTTAGACATTAATGGCTGTGTTGAGTTATTTTGAGGGGACAGCAAACTTACACTGTTATAGAAGCTGTACACTCACTACTTTACATTGTAGCAAACTGTCATTTCTTCAGTGTTGTCACATGAAAAGATATAATAAAATATTTACAAAAATGTGAGGGGTGTACTTGCTTTTGTGAGATACTGTAGGTGGAACCTAATGTTTAAAAAAAAAAAAAAAAAATCCTGGGGTTACATTCTAAAAATGCATTTATTTATTATATAGCTGGGTGCTTTTGGGATGCAGATTACAATGTCATGTATTCACTAGAAAGGTGTACATCTTTTTTTCTTTTCTGTAAGAACAATTCCACCAAAATAATGTGTTCATTTCTGCTTTGTAAATTAATCTAAAGGGTTATAGAAATATTAATAAAACAGGAAATCACGCAAATACAGGATGATCAAACAATGTGCAGTTTTTTTTTCATTTAACCAATGGCAGACATACAAAATTCATGTGTCTGAAATAACAGAAAGAACTTGGTCAGCAGACATATTCTCATTATCTCAGCTTCACTAAGTTTATAGTGTTAGCAGTTTATTGAGATCATTGTAGTTTTAAGGCTTACTTCAATTTATTGCTTTGTTAACATTTACAGAAACTGTGACAGTTTGGCTGTCTTTCTTGCAAATAGTGCAGTTAATGGGTGTGACATTTTCGTCCGGCAAATTGCAATGCATGTCATCTTCAAATAACATCCTGACTGAGTCAAGCTAGATAATGCAAACCATGTAACTCCACATGCCAAAGCTGTTGTGCTATTCATTTTTATAAATGTAGAATGTGAAAGCATAGAAGATAACTTCCAGAGATCACAATGTGGATTTAGTTTTTTTTCACAGAACAGGAAAATTAGGCATTTTACAGAATTTAATCCTCCAGCAAAAACTTTAATTTTCCCAGTTTTGCAGAGCATACAGAAGGTTTATAAACTCTTTTCCTCTCGGTTTTTATTACCAATGCTGGACCCCTAGTGAACTGTGCCATAATGTAATCAACAAAACCTCAAAGGAATATCGAAAAATTATATAAACCAAAAAAATGTGAAACCAATATCATGGTCAAGATAGATGCTTCCCTAATATCCACAAACAGGTACTACAAACATATAAATTGTACATAGATACATTTGTGTTTATTATCACCTTCATATTATGGGATATCTGGATAATGTAAGAGGTATATTTCTAGTGCTTGTGGTAGAGAAGGAGTGTCCCCGATGGTGAGTTACTGGGTGTTAGAGAACTTAAGTTGTCACAGGAAGTCAATATTACACACTACATAATTTTAGTGGACTGTTACATAATATTTCACAATCAGTGCGGTGAACTTAAAGGAGAAGTACAGCCAAAGCTTGTTTGGCTTTACTTCTCCTGTGGATCACAGGAGTGCAGTTCGTTCTGCACTCCTGTGACCCATTCTCAGCAGACAGCGGGTTAAAACCCGCTGTTGGTTGACTTCAAAGAGCCAGTCCATATGGTTGGGATCCACCCACCTGCCTGGACCGACACCCGGCTCAGCCTCTTAGCGAGTCGCTTAGAGCCTAAGTCTGTCGCTCACGCCACAGTCCGGCACTCCAGTGAGCACAGGGGAGGGTGGGGGACAGAGCAGACAGCGGTGACTGACAGTCACCGTCTCTCTGCTTAGGGAGCTCTGAGATCCGAGCGATCAGTGGTGTTTGATCACTCAGTTGCACATAAGTGGGACAGGGGGGAATGATTGGTAGTCTATGTTATCTAAGGAAAATTTAGCTCTGTAAACAATGACCAGTTAGCTAGTAAAGACAGGCCAACAACCTGCCTGCCATGTGGCTCCCCCCACCAAGACTCATTGGATGCACTGTGGCATAACAGCACATCACTTCGTATATGCTGTACAGGGTGGCATGATTACCAGTTTCACTTGCTTTTGTCTCAGTACATCTTCACTACCCTATATATTTTAAATAAGTTTTTTTAAACTATGTACAGACATACATTAATTAGTGAGGTGGCTGTGACAAGTGTAAAACACATACTATTTGATAGTTTCATTATATGCTATTGAACACATGTCTACAATAACATGTCTACAAGGATTTAACTTGTGTATAAAGAAATATTAGAAATGTCTGAGTTGTCTGTGAATTTTTTAAGGCACAAGAAAGTCTGTTTGCTGCTGCTGATGTACAGCTGTACTGTATACAGTGGGCTGCTATGGTTTTGGTGTTTTGTAACGGTGCATGTAATGTGGTTTTGGGTATTGCAGTATTTTGTTTTTAGTGTAAGGGTGCTTATTGATCTTCTTCTGGTGCTTATAGTTAATTAATGCAACAGAGGCTGCAATCTTTCTACAAATGTTCCTACTCTCTCATACGTTTGGATGGACTTTCATCAAATGGGCTTATTGAAAAATATTTCTTATTCCACTACTGCAGTCAATGGGCTGCAGCCGCTGATCAGTGTATTCTGACAGTGGAGAATCCCTGCTGTCAGAATACACTGGGGCTGATTTACTAAAACTGGAGAGTGGAAAATATGGTGCAGCTTCCAGTTTTTTCTTTGCCAAAGCTTAAAGTGAAACTTTAGTCAGAAGTCCTGCTAGATTCCTTGAGGCTGGGCCCTTTTGCAGGTATAGCTATGTTAAACATTAAAAATAAGTGTCTATACTGTTTAAAATCCAGTAAAACACTGTTTTTAGGCACTGCCGAGTATGTAGCGGCCAATCTGCTGACAGCCTTAAAGCAAGGTTAAACACTCCTATTCTTTACAGCCAAAGAATCTGCTTCTGTTTGATCTGCAACTGCCTTGGTGCTGCACATGTGATCAGTTATGACACCAGCCATTTAATGGTTTGACAGTTTGGTTGAGAAATGTAACTATATTTTGAAACTGTTAAATTGATGGGTTTAGTTCTACTTTACAATTTACTGCTGTTCAGGGGCTCTGGGCTTCAGCAAAATGGCAGTCTCCAGCAAGAAGAAACAGGAACAATTCTGGAGACAATTTACAGCACACACTAATTTTGGTAGCATAATTATTAATGCGGAATGTATGTTCCACGTTAAAGTACATTTTCAAGTTGTTTTGGGTAAAGTTCCACTTTAATTGAACAAGCTGAAGTTAGAAGCTGATTGGCTACCACGCACATCTGCACCAGATTTTTCACTCTCCAGTTTTAGTAAATCAAACCCAAAGTCTCAGTGGGGATGATTTCTCTATCCACCTTGTTTGTGTGGTTGGAGGAAGTTGTTAATTTTTTACTGGCTGAATGAAAAAAAAAAAAGATCCGTCTGTAGCCAACTTAACAGTGTTAAAGGATAACTCCAGTTTCGTGAGAACAAAAAATAGCAAATAATAAAAAAGCAATATAGTGTATACAATTGCGACACAAGTCATATTGTAACTCATTAGAGCCCTGCAAGTGAAGCAGCTGATTGATAATTATAAAACCGTTCCCCTTAGACTCCCTAAACACATGGATACAGAGAAACACACAGGAATTTCTTCAGAATAACAAAAAGTAGGAATCTGCAACAAAATTTGTTAAAATTCTTGCAGTGTACATAGATCACCCCAAGGGGAATGTTTTTTTTCTCAACAAAAGTTGAATTACACATTAGGGTTCCTGTTTAGTTTCTCAAATTGGACACTAGATGTCACCAAAGTTAACCACTTTACCACCGCCCACAGTAATATTACTGCGGCAGAGTGGCTCGTTATCGTCTGACGACGTAGTACTACGTCGTCAGACACTCCCCCTTCTGGGCGGCGCTTGCGCGCCGCCGGAGGCTCGCTCCCGCTGTTTTCAGTCACAGCGGGAGTCGGGCCAGGGGAGGAGCAGCGGCGATCGCCGCTGCTCTGCCCTGATCGTCGGGGATCTAGTGTGGAGATCCGCCCGCCTGTGTAAACACAAGCGGGCGGATCTCCATAGTGACAGGGAGTGACAGATTGGACTGTTCAGCATAGCTGGACATCCGATCTGTCCATGACTCACTCAGTCCCCCCCCCCCCACACGTCAGTAAGCACCAGGCATACATTAACCCCTCCCTCTCCAATAAAATTAACCCCTTCCCTGCCAGTGTCATTTTTACAGTAACAGTGCATATTTATAGCACTGATTACTGAAGTAATGTCACTGGTACCCCCAAAAGTGTCAAAAATGTCAGTCAAGGGTCCGATCTGTCCGCCGCAATGTCGCAGTCCCGCAAAAAAAATCGCAGATCGCCGCCATTACGCGTTAAAAAAAAAACACCAAAAATGACAGAAATCTTTCCCTTTGTTAGTAAACGCAATAACTTTTGCGCAAACCAATCAAAATACGCTTATTGTGATTTTTTTTTACCAAACATAGGTAGCAGAAAACAAATTGGCCAAAAATTTTTTAAAAA
This sequence comes from Pelophylax lessonae, assembly GCF_965119305.1. Taxonomy (NCBI): domain Eukaryota; kingdom Metazoa; phylum Chordata; class Amphibia; order Anura; family Ranidae; genus Pelophylax; species Pelophylax lessonae. Next base: position 412,211,234 of record NC_138769.1, read on the forward strand.
ATTGGTTTTTACATTTTTTTGGGGGGAATTTCATATAAAAAAATGTTAAAAATATTGTTATTTTTTCAAAATAAACGCTCTTTTTTTGTTTATAGCGCAAAAAGTAAAAATCGCACAGGTGATCAAATACCACCAAAAGAAAGCTCTGTTTGTGGGAAAAAAAGGACGTAAATTTAGTTTGGGTACGGCATCGCACGACCGCGCAATTGTCAGTTAAAGTCGCACAGCGCCGAATCGCAAAAAGTGCCCTGGACGGAAGACAGCAAAATCCTCCGGTGGTAAAGTGGTTAAAGTCAGGAACCCTGTAGTGAAGGTAAGCAGTATATTTGCCTCAGTAGCCACTGGAGGCCCCCAGAGTAGTGAATGGGGTGTACCTTTGGATAATTAAGGAGTTCCAGCTCTACTCCTGCCAGTGTGGGGCATATTGGATGGCTCCGTATATATAATCTGACAGGGTTCCACCAAGTTGTTGTTGGTCATAGGAAGCACTGAAAGGACCAAGACATGCGCAGATGTAAGTTTGGAGACTCTAAATTCTTGGATCATCCTGTAAGGCAAGAGATGCAGGGCAAATGAGACTACTCACATCCCTTTGGCATCAGATGTAAAACTCCTGCTATCTGTTTGCAACCAAGGAATATGCTTTCACCATAGGTATGACTAAAAGGATGTGTATATGTAAATCAACTACAAAAGGATCCGGTGTCCCAGGTGACTTGCCTGAGGGGATAGTAAAATAGTTAAAGGCCTCTGTTGGGTGAACTCTTCCTTCTACTAACCCTGAGATGGGAACATCTTCTGAAAATGAACAGGTGCTGAGAGAGGCTGCTGACGGTCCATTGTGGTAAGAATTGATGGAGGTATGGAGCAGGCTACTGGGTGGTGTTGGTTAGGTCAGGCTGCAGGCCTCCAGGGAGTGCTCAATGTATGTAAAAACGTATTTACATATTCCAAGTCTATTAAAAACTAAATAAATAGCCAATGACACCTCAGTGAACCCAGGGGAGACTTTCCTATGCTGGGTAGGATTACAAGTCCAGGTTCTCCCCCCCCCCCCCCCCCACATAGCTGTAAATGTGCACGACATGCAACCCAGCAGGTGGCAAGGCAGCGACGCAACAACCTGTTATACCCTTACACAAGTAAATTAAGCACACAAAATACAGCTGCAAGAAAAAAAAAACACAAAAATTGCCAGGGACATCACTATACTGGTGAAAGCAAGTATAACACTGTACCTTTTTTAGGCAGCATTACCTTTTTTTTTTTTTTTTTAATCTCTCTGAAGTTATTATTATTATACAGGATTTCTACTGTGCCACAGGTTGCACAGCTTATTACAAATGAGGGTAGACAGTACAGTTACAATAAAATTCAATACAATAGGAATCAGAGGTCCCTGCTCGTTAGAGCTTACGATCTATAAAGGGAGGGTCAAGTAATACAAAAATGAATAACTGTGGCGGATGTACTAATGGAGAAAATAAAAGTTTAGCTGTTAGGTGGAGGCAGGATAGGCTTCTCTAAAGAGATAGTTTTTTAGGGATTACCTAAAGTTGTGCTGATTTCAATTATCCAATCATGTGCAGGTACAAATCAGTTTTTTTTTTCTTTTTTTTTAATTTTACCATGCACATGATTGGGTATTCTGTGCAAAGTGAATTTTCACCACATTCACTTGGAAAGGGGATTTGATCTCTATAAATAAAAATATAAAATGTTGCAACCTGCATTACAATTATGTGCGATGGCAAAACGGTTGGTAGCTGATGGGACCAGTTCCCAATCATGTGACTACTGTGACAGCCAATCTCAGTGACACATAATCTCTGATTCTTCCCTGCCCCTCTGGGCGTACAGACCAAATTAATGGGAAATTGGGGCTAGGCAGGAAGGGGTTAGGCTTACATCGCTATCCACTTGACCTCCGGAAGATTTACCTCCCTTCATGACCAGGCCATTTTTGCTATACGGCACTGCGTTACTTTAACAGACAATTGCGCGGTCGTGTGACATTGTACGCCCACAAATAGAGCTTTCTTTTGGAGGTATTTGTTGACCACTATTGGGTTTTATTTTTTGTGCTATTAACAAAAAAGCCTGGCAATTTTGAAAAAAATATATATATTTTTATTTTTTTTATACTTTCTGCTTTAAAACATATCCAAAAAAAAAAAAGAAAAATCTAATTTCTTTATCAGTTTAGGCCAATATGTTTTCTGTCACATATTTTTAATAAAAAAATCCCAATTAGCATGTATTGATTGGGTTAAAAGTTATAGTATCTACAAACTATGGGACATTGATACTAATATAAAGAACATTTTTTTTTTACTAGTAATGGCACCGATCAGTAACTTATAGCGGGACTAAGATAAGGCAGCAGACAGTTGGGACACTAACTGACACTTTTTAGGGACCAGTGACACTAATACAGTGATCAGTATGAACTGTCACTGTACTAATGACAGTGGCTGAGAAGGGGTTATACATCAGGGGTGATCAAAGGCTTAACTGTGTGCCTAGCCAGTGTTTTCTAACAGTTTGGGAGGTGCTTTTACTACGGGAAGGCATTGATCTATGTTCCTGCTTTGCAGGAACACAGGACCAAGGCCTTTTCATACTGAAAAAACGGCTATCTGTCTTGTTTATGTAGCAGAATTTCCAGGCATTGGGCCTGATATGGGTCTGCCATTGTTACCGGTAACACCTTCAGCCCGTTTAAGCTGAATACCCAAGTGTGAGATTTGAGACAATGACCATTCCGGCATCTTTGGTTTGTTTTGTTTATTTTATAATGGGGATGGGAGAAGGGAATGAGTGGAATACTCCTCTGGCTCAACTAGGTATAACTGGGGCACTCTGCAGGAAAAATGCCTGTTAGCGCTGTCCTGACGCCAGCTAGATGCCGACCAATGCTTACTGGCACTTGAAAAATGCTGTCTTGCTGAACTGTGCTATACTGTAACTTGGCTTTTAACACTCTGGTTAACTCAAAAGATCCTGGACTGTAGTAAGACTTAACTCTTGACACTTTGTTTAGCTCAAAAGTCCTGTGAACAGCTCCCTCCAGCCCTTCACTGGCTGACGTTGCTCCTTGTAACTGCTGGTGCTGCTGCAACTCTCAACTCTGTACACTGCACCTGCACCTGGACTGTACCTGGATCCCTTGGACCTTCGCCCGAGTGGTCCCCTCTTGCTAGGCAGACCCCCAGGGGCAGTTTACAGTACTCACAAACTTGGAATGCTTTCCTGAAACTGGACCCCCTCTACTCCACTGGTCCTCGGCACACCGGATCCTCTCTGCAGCTCAGCTCAGCCCAGCTCTCTGTCCCCTCAGGCAAGCTGCCTAGGACACCCCATCCTTCTGACAGGAGGAGAGACAGCTGTACTCTCCCTCCTGGGCTTCCCGCCAAAGATGCTGCATCATGCACTCCCCTCAAACTTATACCCACTCCCAGAATCCTGTGCGGCAGAATCTGCCTTTCTGGGGTAGATACAAGCCTAAATGTGCCACTGATTGGGTTTTCTCCACTGCCCAATGAGAACCCTCTCATTGAACCAGTGGGAAGACTCCCCATTCTCAGTAGCAACACCTGGGAGACATGACAGCCCAGCTGAAAAGCATGGCTCTGCTGTTAGGCAGCCAAGGCCCACTATACTTTTGCCTAGCACCTACCTTGTAGGGTGCTACATCTACATAGGCAGATCGCCGTTCTGCCTGTGTACCGAATGATCATCCAGTGCCAGCAGGCATCCGTTCCGTGGGACTTTCTGATCAGCTCCCGCTGATCAGCAAGAATCACAGTGAGAGCGAGCTGCCATAGAATCACAGTGAGAGCGAGCTATAGAATCACAGTGAGAGCGAGCTGCCGTTGTCGCTCACTCGCGCCCCAAACCTGGAAGTGCTGGATCATGTATATATCCATAATCCTGTGCAGCATGGCCACCCTGTAGTAGTAAAACTGCTATAGGTTGGTCGGCAAGTGGCTGTAGCAGTTTTGTTTATATAATATAGATAAAAGCAATTTTGGTTCAGAATTTCCTAGTTAAAATGTATTGCTTGTTTTTAATACTATAATGTTATGGCCTAATGTTATGGCCTGGTGCATGAAGTCACTTGACATATCAGTTAGAAACGAATTTGAAATCAATAATTGGGAAATCATGTAATTCCTTGATGGGCTGTTATTGGCTGATTCAACTTAATGAATGCTATTCTGTAGACAGCAGAGGGCAGTCAAATGCTGTTCTGCTTTGCAAGTTTACAGTTTACTAATATAGTACTTCCATATTAGAAAATCTGACCTATATGCACAGAACTAAAGCCTACAGCCTTTTCTATATTTCAAGTGGAGGTAGTGGGTCACTAAATAAGACCTAATAAACTTTGTATCAGTAACTTCTCAAAGCGCTTTACAAAGACAAAAGAAACATGGACACAAAAAAATACACAGGATAAAACAAAAGAAAAAAGGGACAATAACGCAAAAGCTTGTCTAAAGAAAAAAGTTATTTGATTTAAATTGAATGTGTTTAGAGCAGGGATTCCCAAACTACGGCCCTGCAGCTGTTGCAGAACTACACATCCCATGAGGCATTGTAAAACTCTGACATTCACATACATGACTAGGCATGATGGGAATTGTAGTTCCTGAAGAACTGGTGGGCCGTAGTTTCGGAATCCCTGGTTTAGAGAAGATGTCTCGCTGATGTTCTTTGGAAGTGAATTCCAGAATTTTGGAGCATAGCAGGAGAAGGCGATGTTTCCCATCGAATGTAGGTGTTTTTTTTTTTTGTTTTTTTACTACTACTTTTCCTTAATATTTGCTTTTTAAAATTACAAATGGAGCAATTTAGAAATTGGATGACAGTTTGAGCATTGTAAAATACGTTTTGATAGATAGTGAATTTTATATGCCACTATAGAGATCAGGCCAAAATGAGGGACAAATGAGGAGGAAAGAGGGACAGAAGGACTTTGTTCCAAATCAGGGACAGTCCCCTGAAATCAGGGGCAGTTGGGAGCTTTGGCTTATACACTAGGTGATGCTCACAGGCTCTAAAATTTCTTAGTCAGTAAAGCCAAAGAAATGCCGCTCTAGGTGAGTGACCGACTCTCACACGTTGTGAACAGGAACCTAGGGTGCTGCACAGCTCGTCTGAGATTCAGAGACATGCAAAAATCCGGAATATTGCTGCACTCCTTGGTAACTTTATTGAAGCATAAAAATCACATCACAGGAATGATAGGAACATAAAAGGTAACGCGTTTCGTGCTAAAGTCAGCGCTTACTCAAACCTCATATACACATACACTGCATGAAATGTATATATGTAGGATGCAAGTGAGCATGGTATGGCAATTAGGCAATTGAACAATTAACCAATAAATCAGGTAAAGATGCACTCCCACTACACTAATGAGAGCCTATGCTCCTTGCCTTCCCATACTAACATGTCATATAACACATAAATCAAAAAACAAAAAAATCACAAACAAAACAAGCCACACAAATCTCCTACAACCCATCAACCACCAACACAGATCCAGCAGCCACTGCTGGGTGACCATGCAGGAGAGCACAGGGAAGGAGTAAGCCAACTACAGCCGGACACCCTCACAAACTAAGTGCACCTAATGTCACAATGTGAAGGATACACATAATGTCCTTTCCTCCTCTGGGAGGCTGTGTGGCTAACAAGCCATTCACAGCACGCCAGACAGACAATGACGAACTATAAACCACTTAAAACAATGGCTTGAAAAAAAACAAAATATGTTATATGCGATAGAGTGTCCGAAAATTCAATAATGGACAAAAGAATCAATAAAAACAAAATATGAATAAAAGATCAAAGAAAGATTAAAATAATCCAACAAAAAATAGACCCCTGGGAACCCTATACACAAAAGAAACAGTTGGACAAAAGAAATGGTACAGTTGGACACAGTTGGTCCGTTTCTTGTTTTTTTTGTTTTTTTTTTTTGGATTATTTTGGATCTGTGTTGGTGGGTGATGGGTTGGAGAAGATTTCTGAGGCTTGTTTTGTTTGTGATTTTTTGTTTTTTGATTTGTGTGTTATATGACATGTTAGTATTTGAAGGTAAGTAGCATAGGCTCTGATTAGTGAAATTGTGAGAGTGCATTGGTAATTGATTTATTGCTAAATTGTTCAATTGCTTAATTGCCATATCATGCTCACGTGTATTATATATATGAGCATGCAGATGAGCTTCCCTGAGACAGTTTCTGACACTTTGTATAGAAATTCTTTGGTTATGCAAACCGATTGTTGCAGCAGCTCTCCGGTGGCTGGTCTCAGACGATCTTGGAGGTGAAGATGCTGAATGTGGAGGTCCTGGGCTGGTGTGGTTACACGTGGTCTGAGGTTATGAGGCCGGTTGGATGTACTGCCAAATTCTCTGAAAAGCCTTTGGAGATGGCTTATGGTAGAGAAATGAACATTCAATTCAAAGGCAACAGCTCTGGTGGACATTCCTGCAGTCAGCATGCCAATTGCACGCTCCCTCAAAACTTGCGACGTATGTGGCATTGTGCTGTGTGATAAAACTGCACATTTAATGCTTCTTTTACATGGCCGCTCAGTTTATTCCATCCGCTGCGGCACTTTTTTTTTTTTTTTACGGACACGGATGACACTTGTGTCATCCGGTCCGTATGTCTGCATATCATCCCATCCGTTTGCGGATGATATACGGACATAATGTATGTCTATGTGATTGCGGATGTCAGCGGATGACACCGCTGACACCCGATTTTGCGTCCTCTCCGTTTTTTAAACAGAAGAAAAATAGGGTTCTGTTCCATTCCAAAAAACGGAACAGAACTGAAAGGACCCAAATCGGATGTCAGCAGATATTTTAGAGAAATAGACCTTTTGTGTACATAGAAAAAGTCTTAGATCTTTGAGCTCAAAATGGGGGCAAAAACAAAAGTGTTGCGTTTATAATTTTGTTCAGTGTATATATATATATGTATATATATATATATATATATATATATATATACAGTATCTCACAAAAGTGAGTACACCCCTCACATTTTTGTAAATATTTTGTTATATATTTTCATGTGACAACACTGAAGAAATGACACTTTGCTACAATGTAAAGTAGTGAGTGTATAGCTTGTATAACAGTGTAAATTTGCTGTCCCCTCAAAATAACTCAACACACAGCCATTAATGTCTAAACCGCTGGCAACAAAAGTGAGTACACCCCTAAGTGAAAATGTCCAAATTGGACCCATTAGCCATTTTCCCTCCCTGGTGTCATGTGACTCATTAGTGTTACAAGGTCTCAGGTGGGAACAGGGAGCAGGTGTGGTAAATTTGGTGTTATCGCTCTCACTCTTTCATACTGGTCACTGGAAGTTCAACATGGCACCTCATGGCAAAGAACTCTCTGAGGATCTGAAAAAAAGAATAGTTGCTCTACATAAAGATGGCCTAGGCTATAAGAAGATTGCCAAGACCCTAAAACTGAGCTGCATCACGGTGGCCAAGACCATACAGCGGTGTAACAGGACAGGTTCCACTCAGAACAGTCCTTGCCATGGTCGACCAAAGAAGTTGAGTGCACATGCTCAGCATCATAATCAAAGGTTGTCTTTGGGAAACAGATGTATGAGTGTTGCCAGCATTGCTGCAGAGGTTGAAGGGGTGGGGGGTCAGCCTGTCAGTGCTCAGACCATACGCCGCACAGTCAAGCATGGTGGTGGTAGTGTCATGGTCTGGGGTTGCATGAGTACTGCTGACGCTGGAGAGTTACAGTTCATTAAGGGAACCATAAATGCCAACATGTACTGTGACATACTGGAGCAGAACATGATCCCCTCCCTTTGAAGACTGGGCCGCAGGGCAGTATTCCAACATGATAACGACCCCAAACACACTGAGGGTAAAGGTGATGAACTGGCCAAGCATGTCTCCAGATCTAAACCCTATTGAGTATCTGTGGGGCATCCTCAAATGGAAGGTGGAGGAGTGCAGGGTCTCTAACATTCACCAGCTCCGTGATTTCATCATGGAGGAGTGGAAGAGGGCTCCAGTGGCAACCTGTGCAGCTCTGGTGAACTCCATGTCCAAGAGGGTTAAGGCAGTGCTGGAAAATAATGGTGTCCACAGAAAATATTGACACTTTGGGCCCAATTTGGACATTTTAACTTAGGGGGTGTACTCACTTTTGTTGCCAGCGGTTTAGACATTAATGGCTGTGTGTTGAGTTATTTTGAGGGGACAGCTAATTTACACTGTTATACAAGCTTTAAACTCACAACTTTACATTGTAGCAAAGTGTCAATTCTTCAGTGTTGTCACATGAAAAGCTATAATAAAATATTTACAAAAATGTGAGGGGTGTACTCACTTTCGTGAGATACTGTATATACATCGTATAAATGTAATGGTATGTGACTATAGATGATAGTGTCAGAATTGCTTTTCGATCTCAGTTTGCTCTTGGACTAATGTAGACTCTTGTGGCTACTTATTCAGCATGCAAGAGTAGAGAAACATACCATGAAAATTCAAAGCAGAGTTTGGAAGAGGGGAGCCTGAGATTTCTATTCTTTAGAAAAAAAGCTGTTACAGTGTCTCCAGGGAAAATATGGAGCAGAGTAATCAAACAGGCTATTTATAATAGCAACACAGTGCTAAACCAGTAAATAAACATAATTAAAAAAAAAAATCCCACAGTAATACACAAAAGCTTGAACTTGAAACAATTTTCTATGGAAGAAACCACAGTAATTGATTTACCACATGGAACCTTGGCAGTAAGAGTACATCTCTTCTTTTTCTAAATATTGCAGATGTAAGGTATTTAAATTTTACAAACTCCGATGCAAAATGAAGTCTATTTTAAAATGGATAGACCATAAAGCATAAGTGAAAGTACACTCCACTGTAACTCATTAGTGACATTATGAGTATTGTTTTGATGTTAAAAACAGGTTTCCTTTTTGCAAACATCCATAAAAGTGCCAAAATCCAGTACACTGTGTGAGGACAATTCGTAGGTGTAGGAACAAAACCATGTATTCTTTCTGCCAGTAGCTGCAGGTGTTTATACAGATTTTTCCTGTGAAGGGCATAAAAAGTCCCAAGACCAGCCTATTCAGTTATATTTTCCAGTTGCATGAGGATCCATGAGAAGGATGCCATGAGACTTATGGCAGGGTATACAATATCATATAATATTAGACCTTAACTACTCAAAATTATAGAAAATACAATGCACAGTAGGGTTCCAGAGACAATACTTTGTCTGCTGCAAATAAAATTAAGGATATTTCTGATTCACGTTTTAATGGCCCTGACTATACCAATCAACCATTTTTGATTGCATTGCTATTTGGGTTTGCGAGTTTCCACAGATATCCCCATTGCTCCTCTATCTAGAGTGGGGACAAGTTAAAAATAAAGGTAAAAAACACCTAAAAAAAAGAAAATTGCATCAAATACTGTAATTTTCCTTTCCTGGCACCAATCCATGGCAGCATACGTGTGATATAGTTCCGCCCCTAAATCAACCAATAGGACCTGTTTTAATCTATAAAAGGAAAGCTGGAGCAACCTCCTCCATTCGCTGTAAAAATAATACGATCAAAAAAAGGGAGGGTTCGTAGGCTGCCATGGATTTGCGTCAGGAAAGGAAAATTACAGTAAGTATTTGATACAGTTTTCCATTTTCCCGACGCCAACATGGCAGCATACATGTGATAAAAAAGGAGCTAAACAGGCAAGGCTAAAATGTATAATCAAATTTTGTTACAATGGAAATGGAAGCCTGGACCGTCATTTCATCAAAGTCCATTGATGTATGAGTCCCTGGATCTTCCCTGTAGTGCCTGAGACAGGTGCACTGTGTCAGCCAGCTTGTTGTTTTGCAGATGTCTCCATAGCCATTTTGCATGTGCTGCCTGAACTTAAAGACGTAAAAATGGACCTATCTGAATGAGCCTCTATCAATTGCTGAGGCTCTCTTCTGGCCACACTATAAGTTTTCTGGATTACCTGGACTCTCCAAGATAACAAGGTTTTGCTGTAGATTCCTCCTCCAAATTTGCCTGATAGAAACACAAACAGCCTTCCTGAGGATTTTAACTAGGAAGTTGCTTGAAGGTAGGAATTTTAGACACTTGGTACTGTACATCCAGTGTAGATTAGGTATGGTCTCTGCCAGAAAGGATGGAACCACCACTTTGTTTGGAAGATGAAAACAGAAGCCACCTTGGGAACAGAGGTGCTCGAGGGGCATTGACCCCAACTTCTCCGGAAAGAATAAGATGTAGGAATCTGTAGCCCCAAGTGCTTGCAGATCCAATACTCTGTACCCCTTGAAGTTATTGCCTGAAGTTATCGAGGGACACTGCCTCTCAAGTGAAGTCCCACTGAGGACTGCTTTCTTATGATGCAGAGTCCTGGTAAGGAAGTCAGGACCAGAATAAAAACCCACTGGGGAACATTATTCCACCTCAGGGCAAAGTCTCAGGACCAACCTCCTAAAACATTCCCCTGGTAGCTCACACAACCATTTTACCTGGTGAATGGGGGAGGTTGCTCTAGCTTTCCTTTTATAGATTTAAACAGGTCCTATGAGTGGATATAGGGGCAAAGCTATATTACATGTATGCTGAATTTTTGGCGTCAGGAAAAAGTGTTGCAGCCACCACATTTTAGGAATTGTAAGTGACAATATAATACATTTTTATTGGCGGGTTTAATACCACTTGTACTTGTGTACATCCAGCCAAAACTTTTTTTCCCCTGGGTAAAGTAAGTGGGTAAGTTTAGAACCACTCTAAGGTTTTTACTGCTATCTGGAGCTAGCTCCATTAGAGAAATTTACTCTCACTTCCCGTCCTGCTCACACCATTTTACTAGAAAGGAAGTGTGTGGAATTCTCCAACAGAAACAAACAGAAATAATTATTTATTAAAACTTTATTAGAGCACCTGTTTGGTGTAACGATTGTCAGCAGGAAAGGAAGGAATCACTCTAACATAGTTTTAGCTAGCAGCTACAGTCAGACCATGTAACAGGGTGTGTGTGGCAGACTGGCAGTTTTAATTTAAACTTGTGGCGGCGCCGCTCTCTTCCTCCCAGTGCTCCCACCCCCCATCCCAAGTGACTTACCTCGCTCGGCGGAGTCGACGCTGGATCAGGCTTTCCCGCTCTCCTTTGTCGTGCATGCGCATTAAGTCTCCCCCACCAGCTGATGTCGTTTGCAGGGGAAACCTTATGCACATGCGCAGCACCACCTCAAGGCTTTCCTATGAAGATTTTGCCATTTCGGTGACGCTGGAGCCCTCGGCCAGCTGGCTCAGCTCACAAAAGTGCCCAGGCGGGCAGCAGCACAGGCACAGTACAGCATGAGGGGCGCCACCCGCACCCGCCGGTTCATACTGATTCTGGGACCAGGTGCAGCAGGCAGGATGCTGGCGCCCCCTGCTGAGTTGTGCCCTAGGCAGCTGCCTGGGTCGCTTTACAGGTAGCTCTGGCCATGCATCTACATTTTATACTTCCAGGACTGAAAGTTCTGGTTTGTCAGATTAGCAAATGAAAATTTTAATGAAACACTGTTTTTTGTCAACTTTAGATCGGACTTCCCCCAACCACACCGATTGAGCTGAGCCGAGCTGCCCTCTTCTCCTCAGTTGGGTCAAGAATATAATCCTTCTCCAGCCTCTGCGCGTTACCAGCTAAAAGTTCCTCAAATTGCCTAGACCCCGTCTGAACTTTTCTGATGTGGGTAATCAACACCCCTCGGAGGAAACATTTGAAGGCATCCCATCTCGTTAACACATCCCCATGTTGGCCATTGATCTAAAAAAACTCCCCGATGGCAGCGGCAATGCCGTCGTCCTGCGGGAATAGCTTCAGCCAAAACGCGTTGAACCTCCAGGGGGCCCTATTTAAGGCCACCCGGCGGCGCACCGCAAGCCGAGCCACCAGCAGAGAGTGATCAGAGATTCCCCTAAGGGCATATTCCGCCTCCTCCACTATCGGGAGAGCGGCCCTACTACACACACAAAGGTCAATCCTAGACAGGGTGGAGTGCGTTTTAGAAAAACAAGAAAATTGAACCACGCCAGGGTGCTTCAAACGCCAGGCCTCCGACCACTCCACCTCCTCCAGGAAGCGCGAAAGGGCAGTGCCCCTGTCAGCCACCGAGGGGGGGGGGGGGCGGCGGATGCCTATCCCGGGCGGGATCCAAGATACCATTAAAATCTCCCATAACAATCAACGGGGTGCCCATCTTGTCCAACATGAAGTTAAGCAATTCCCTAAGAACTGAGGATGAGAACGGGGGCGGAATGTAAACCATCGCCAACACACATGTAAACTGAAATAGTACATAATGTAAAAAGACAAACCTCCCCTACGGGTCCACCAGCACCCCCAGCTCCAGGAGAGCCAGCGCCCTGTGGACCAGTACACTGACTCCCCTTGAGTATGTGGAGTGGGTGGAGTGATACCCCCAGCCCACCCAAGAATACCGTAAACATCCCACAGTGTCCCCCTGCAGGTGTGTCTCTTGCAGACCTATGATGGCCGGGTGGTATTTCTTCAGTTGTTTGGCAATCATAGACCGCTTTACTGGGCACCCAAGGCCACGGACATTCCATGAAATTACAGGTACTCCAGCCATGGAAAAAGAAAAAGAAATTGTGTGGCTTTGGCCCCCCTGCACCGCTGTCGTGCAACAGAGCAGGTAGCGACATCCAGCAACAAGAATAAAAGAGGCCTTGGTCGTGGGAGCATAGAATCCAAAAAATCCAGTGTGGGTGAAGTTCTCTCAAAAACAGAATCAGAGCACAGAATGAGAAGTCTCAGTCCAGCAAGGCACAATGGTGCCTCGTCACAAAACTGAAAGCGGGCGGGCAGACCCGGTACGGTAAACCCGACAACGTCCGGACAGTCCAGCGGTGTCCACCCGCCCAAAAACGCACAACTGTGCGAAAAAAGCATAACGTGCCACACCAGCAGTGTGGGTAGATACGGCAAAGTACAGATATGCATACCTCTTGTAGAGCATCACTGTCCCAACAGGTAACTGTAAACGACCCCGGCCGGGCCAATTTGTAATCCAAGCGTGTAATTATTTGCATAGGGGAGCAAACCCCGAAACTCAGCAGGAACTGATCACGCCACCACCCCAACTCAGTCTCCCGGATCCTCAGGGCGTCTGCGGCGGAGAGCGGGCTCGTGCACATCCAGCCAATTCACCGCGTCAGCGGCAGTATCAAAAAAGTGTGCCCTTCCCTCAGCCATGACACGCAGACGAGCAGGGTACAGCATGGCATACACCAGACCAAGGCGTCAAAGTCGTTGCTTCACTTCGGTAAACTTTGCTCTTTGCTTCTGCACCTCGGCCGAAAAGTCAGGGTACAATGACACTCTGACCCCATTGAAACGTATGTCAGCCTTCTCTCTGGCCAGCCGTAAGATCTTTTCCCTGTCACAATAGTGGAGTACTTTGGCAAGCATTGGTCTGGGGGCATTGCCAGGCAAGGCTCTAGTGGGGACCCGATGTGCCCTCTCCACCGCAAACAGGGGGGAGAAGGAGGCCCTGTCAAAAGTATCGCATAGCCAAGTCTCAACAAAGTCAGTGGGGTCCCGTCCCTCCACCTTCTCCGGGAGTCCCACTATGCGGACATTATTCCTGCGTAAGCGGTTCTCAATATCGTCCGTCTTATTCCTGTTAGCCTGAGCCTGCCTGGCCGTTTCCCTGGATTCCACAAGTAATGTGGGCATCTGGTCCTCTAGGTCGGAGATGCGACTTTCAGCAGCAGTGGTGCGTTCCCGCATTTTCTGTAGATCCTGGCGTAATAGGGCTACTTCCTCCGTGAGACTCCCCAGTCTGTCCTTGACAATATTCACGGAGGCTGTGCACTTTTGCACAGCCATCAAGATATGTCCCAAGGTGGGCTGAGACCCCTCCAGCACGTCTCTCTCCAGCTCAGCATCAAGCGCAAGCTGCTCAGGTGGTTCCAGAGCCCCGGGCCCTGCTGTGCATTCTCTAACGCCTGTGAATCCGGCAGGGGAACAGCCTCCATAGCACTGGGGCCCGGGATGTCACACAATTTCCTTGCATACAGTAGGATATCTCCGGCGCTGTCATTTCCCCCCGGGCGCCCGGTTTTGGGCTTAGTGCCGGTGTCCTTCTGCCTGTCAGGGCCCCTCGAGGAAGGCTGTGGTGTCCCCACGCCGGCTCCATCTTGGCCGGCCGAGCCTGGCACCGAGCCATCCTTCAACTTGCTCCCCCTGGTCATAGCGGCCCCCGCCCGGGACATACAGGGCACAGGGAGGTAGGGCCCAAGGTGAGGATCAGTTCCTGGTGGTCAGTGGGCCAGGGAGGGGGAACCGCCACTTACCGGATCCGCGCCGCTGCGATCGGGTGTCCTCCGTAGGAAAGGCCGCGGCTCCGGTTCCCGACTAGGCCTCAACCCAGAACTCGGCCAAAAAGCGTTTTTTGACAAAAAATAGAGGCAGGCTTGTGCAGCAGGGTAGATGGCAGTGCTGAGGGGGTTAGCCAGGTCCCAAGTCCGGAAGGAGAGGATAGGATGGCGGAGGATTGCACTCCAGCGGCGCAGCCCGCGATCCAGAGCAGCGGGGTGTCCGACTCCCATCCGACCCCGGCAAGCAGCACCAGGTTCAGGGGGACCCCCGAGTAAGATTGTGGGCCAAAAGAACCGATCCTGGCCGGGGGAAAAGGATCTTTAATTCGGTTACTGAAGGGAGCTCTGTGAGATGCTTCCTCTCACATGCCCGGTCGGCTCCTCCCCCGAAACACTGTTATTAGCGATCATATATACTTTCTGAACTTTTTCTTTTGGAGACTGTTTTGTTGTAACTTTAATCTGTGTCTGTATCTGCAGAAGAGTTTAAGCTCATAACCTGTTGGAAAGCTGCTGCAGATATGATTCTGCAGTACCAGTGCTACTGGACATATGGCTGAGCCCTTCTGGTTTGTTGGAAAACAACAGAAACAGGAGATTATATCATTCATAACCATGTAGCTGCATAGGAGAGAACAATACATTAATTAAAAAAACTACCACCTAGTGCCAGAATTTCTAATCACACTATAATATATAGGAATGGTTGTTGCACCTACATTTGTATAAACAGCATGTTAACACAAAATAATCACACAAACTGGTATAACATTCATGTAAGATATATTTAGGTATTTATATGAGAACATGGACTCTTAGATACTCAGCCTTCATTATGTTCCAAATCTTGGAACCATTTTCAGAGATGATTAAACCCAGGAAAATAACTTACATCACTTTTATGCAACTATTTTTCAAACTGTAAAGCAGACTTGTTAGGTACATTCCTGTAGTCTAATGAACAACACTGCCAAAGAGCTGCCATCTTTTGGTGACTGCAAGTACTGATTTCAATGCACCTCTCTTTGGCTTCCCTATTCTTCTGCTCAAGCCAGAACTTAGCTCTTATGGGGCTTATGTATCTCCCTTAGTAATGGATAGCAGAGTCTCTCAGTTTAAAGTTTTAAATTAATAAGGGCAGAGCTTATTTTACAGGAGATAGTGGAGCTTAGTTTAGAGTTGGGCTGAAGTCAAGACCCCTGTATATGAAGACAAAATACAGTTGAGGTGCTTGCACTTTGACAATGTTAGTTTGAACGCATCCAGAGTCTCCTCATTTTACCCTAATGTTAAGCCTGCAGTGTGGTATGATCCTCAAATTTAAAGTTGTTGAACTTTCTTCCAGTTTTTGACTTGTCCAGCCCAGCATTTTGTTATGTTGTGCTGTATATGCCCAGAAAGTGAAAGGACTAAAATCTGAAAAAGACACCATTTTACCAAAGAAATTAACTATGATTTTTGAAAATTAGTTGACAGCATGACCACACAGAATTTGAATATCTATGTTAACCACAAAATAGTTAAAATAGTTAAGAATGTGTTATGAATGAACATGTACTGGCTAATACTGTAACTCCTACTTATAAAATCAATTTTTTTCCTGTCAATGCCAAATTGGCCCTGCCTACTCTAGGAGAAGAGTCTCTCAGTTGAACAGTACTTACATGTAAATCAAACCACTTAGAATTTTATGATGTGGATAGTCTGGAAAAACAAGTAATGTCACATGAAGTATTTGTTTTTTCCACTGACCACAAGTTCATTTCCAAATCAGCAGCTTAGAACCCCCATAGGTTTAGTTTGTCCATGGAATTCTCATTAAAAAAATAACCAAATAAATGGCATGGCATGAACCTGAGGAAACACACATAAACTGTAACACTTTTATTTGCCAGCCTTCCTACAGTTTTATAATTTATGGAAATATTATATTCAATGTTGGATCTAAAATAAAAATACACATAATCTGACAGCTACTTTGTATTTACTTGCTTCGCCAACAAAACAAAACTGTATTGTAACCCTTGGTGTAAGCAATTCTATTGTTTTATTATTCTATGATTATACAAGTAGAGTATATCTAAATAGCTACTCATAAAACATCTAAAAGAATCGGCACACATCAGTAAAACTACACTACAACTAACCTGGGTACAGATTCTACGAGAGTGATATAACCAGGTCACTCTTAGCAGCATGTAGAGGCACAATTGACTATTACCCAACAGTCTAGATATACCAGTACATAATCCAGATTTTAGTATAACATATGCACAGGTCAAAGTGTTTACACCATGTCGGTATTCTTCCACACAACATATACTGTGGAATAAAACTGTATATAACAAGCCCAGGCTTGGCAGTAGTTTTCATATCTGGTAAAAGTTTTCTATTTGTTTCATCTCCTGGGCTGTTGTTTGTGCTACCTGCCCAGATGACTTAGTCTTAAATGATGGGTAGCTGGACACTGTTAATTTGATATTATTATAATACAAAAATTGTATAGTACCAACAATTTGTGCAGCACCTGTATAAGTGGGATTTAATTCAGAAACAAAATGCAGACAGGCAGGTCTGTTTTGTCATAACTGGGAGATAGCCGGATGAATTGGAGTAGGGAGTTGCAGATGAAGGGAAAGGTTCTAGTGAAATTCCTTGGGATGAGCATTGGAGTAAATGACAAGGGGCATAGAGAAAATGATGTCTTGGGAGCAGCAATAATGGTTCAAATTTTTACAAACCAAGCAGAAACCCAATTTTACTACAGGTTGCAACACTGTCTTTGGAAGAAAAGTGTATAACTTGCTCCGCCATGTTGTGTTGTTATTTTCCACATTTCCTAGGTCTGTAACAGCCTAAATGCTACTCCTGATGGTAAGAGCACCATGACACTACTAGCCATAACACAGGATGCACTTAGGTTCAGAAGTGAATGCTTTTGCCACAACCCATCTCTACAAACTACTAAAATAGGCAAGAAACAGCTGCAGCTGTAATAAACTACCTCCTTGGCTAGGATTACATATTTCACCCATAAAAAGTAAATCTCTTGCTTAAAAAGTATTTATTCCTTGGTAGAATCTTTAAACATTTGCACTTTAACATCTGCTTTGGTGAATGCCATGAGTAAATGTGTGGGGATCTGCAGAAAGTAAGTTTTCAAACTTCAAGATCATTTATAGGAGTAGGCTAGAAATAATTGATTTACAAAGTGCAAATGAAAATATGATTTTACATTTTGACCATAGATGTGCTTTAACTATATTTTTTTAATGTAATATCCTAATACAATACTAAAATTACAAAAACGAAAAGGTTAAAACAAGCCTTAAAGAGCCCCGGACTTTTCTTTTGCTAAAAAAAATACTTAGAGACTAAAATGGTTGTTGTTGCAATTTTTAATGTTGAAAGATATTTGTGCAGCCGTTTATCAAATAAAAATGTTCAGGATAAAAATACACTTAAATGAATTTTAGTGCACACAAACACAATATAATACCCATTTTTGGTAAAATGCTGTGTTGAGTCAGCACTATCATGGTATAGCTCTCCTTCATAAATGGACATCTATGCCCTATTCTCACAGATATAGTGAAGTCTCTGCTCCTTAATAATATCAGTGGCCCCACTTACCAGTATGAACTTTTGGAAGAAGAAAAGTCAGTTCTCCACTGGCAATGCCAAAACATGCTTGTTACAACAGCTTTGAGGTTTGGGACACACAGATGGCTGTGGATTCATCCCTAACAATTATTTAACCGCTGACTCGATATCTAATAAAATGATTTGACCATCCAAAAAATTAAAAAATTTTCTAATAAAAAGAAATCTTTGACTGTCATACTGTATATTCTAATGAATTATCGTTACCTAAACACTTTTGACTTGTTTTGGGACCAAAAGACATGTACTGTATGATTATCTTGTCTTTCCAAACAATAAGGCCCTTTGCACATAATACTCCTGTTTAAGCATCTACTTTTTCAGACGTAATTTCAGGTGGTTTCTTTGTAGGTATTTGCGTGTATTTATGTATATGCACTTAAGCATTTCACATGCAGTCGCTCATTTTCATGCAAATGTGTACAAACTTTTTCTAACGTTCTCATTCTGCACACTATGCAAATGAACATTTGCGCACATTTGCGCACATGAGGCGTAAATTACTGACCAAAAAATGCAGATTTTTCTTTCTTTTTTTTTTTTTTTTTCTGCATGGCGCTTGTTTACGCACCTCTGTGCATAGGCACATTACAATTAATGAGCTGTATTTTAGCTCAGTAAAAAAAAGCTGTACTGAGCTTTTTCAAGCTGCAGTGTATAAGGCTGGGTTCACACTATTGCGATGTAAGACATTGCATGTGATTTTCACTGCACTGCAGTGCAGATCACATGCAATGTCTGTGCAATGCAAATTCAGCCATACAGATTGTTTGGCTGAATTTGCATTGCATTCGCACCAAAATGGTGCAGGATCCTTTTTTTGGTCCGCACTGGAATCGGATCACATAGGTGTTCACAGCCATGCAATCCAAATCCTCCACTATTTGGCAGTTCACACTGCGATCTGTGAACCGATCTGGGGGTATCATTAACTTTGTATTGACACCCACAGCGGTTTGCATAGAGCAGTGTGAACTGCCTGCAAGAGATATGCAGCAACCCGCACTGGAATCGTGCTGGTTCCCGCATCTCAATAGTGTGAAGCCAGCCTAAGAGGCCTAAAAGTAAAATTGCATATTTTGTGCCTTCAGTGTTAATTCAGTCCTTTGTGCTATCCTTTTTGCTATCCTGCTTTGGTAGCAGCAATCTATTACAACCAGGCATTTGTTAAATTTCTCTGAACTTCAGATAATATTATTTTACGGTACATACTTTCACATGAAGGGGCATGTGACACAACCTCCACAAAAACTTTTTTGGAATACACAAATCCCAATTACAATGCACAAAATTAAAACAAAACAAACAATGGCAAATTATTTTTTTCTTGAAAAAAATGGGTAGACTGTGTAAACATAACATTAACCACCTCCCACCCGGGCCATAGTACATATACAGGCGGGTGGGAGTCTCGTCCTTCTGAATGGACGTTCCGGAACGTCCTGCAGAAGGAGAGAGATCGCGCCGCCGCGGGCACGCGCAGCGGCGCGATCTCGATGTGCCTGTGTCCCTAGGACACAGAGCAACAAGACTCGTCAGGAGGGCCCTGTGATTGGCCCTCCTGATCACATGACGGCTGTGACCAATCACAGCCGTCATGTAATGTCAATACAGCCGTTGTAACGGCTTCGATCTCTTCTCCTCCTGACAGATCCTGTCAGTGTGAGGAGAAGGAGAGGATCGATTCTGCAGCCGGGGTGATCAGTGAGTATTTCTAATTACTCACTGATCACAGGGGGGGTCTGTGCTGGTAATCAGATGATTGATTACCAGTGCAGCCCTGGGGGGAGGGGATGCCACTAGAACCACCAGGGATGCCCACCATGGCCACCAGGGATGGCAAACAGGGCTCAGAGAGCCTGCCAGTGGTGCCCCCCTATCAGTGCTGCCCACCAATGCCATCTATCAGTGCTGCCCACCAGTGCCCGTTATTGCCATCTATCAGTGCCGCCCACCAGTGCCCATTATTGCCCACTAGTGCTGCCTATCAGTGCCCATCAGTGCCCCCCATCAGTCCTGATCAGTGCCACCCATCAGTGCCACCCATCAGTGCCCATCAGTGCCGCCTATCAGTGCCCATCAGTGCCCATCAGTGCTGCCTATCACTGCCCATCAGCGCTGCCTATCAGTGCCCACCAATGCTGCATATCAGTGATATCTATCAGTGCCACATATCAGTGCCCATCAGTGCTGCATATCAGTGCTACCTATCAGTGCCCATCAGTGCTGCATATCAGTGCCACCCCATCAGTGCCACCCCATCAGTGTCTCCCCATTAGTGCCTGTCAGTGCGGCGTCATCAGTGCTCATCAGTGCAGGAAAAAACGTATCTATTTACAAAATTTTATAACCTAAACAAAAAAACTTTTTTTTTTTTTTCAAACTTTTCGGTCTTTTTTTATTTGTGCACCAAAAAAGAAAAAACCTGGCGGTGATCAAATACCACCAAAAGAAAGCTCTATTTGTGGGGAAAAAATGACATAAATTTGGTTTAGGTACAGTGTTACATGACCGCGCAATTGTCATTCAAAATGCAACAGCGCTAAAAGCTGAAAATTGGTCTGGGAAGGAAGGGGGTTTAAGTGCCCAGTATTGAGGTAGTTAAAATAGAAAGAAATCAGTCTCCAAAACACACAGAAAACTTACATTGAACAATAACAGGAAACATTATGTAAACTCAGTCACTAAAATCTCATGCAAGCTTTATCATGTTAATGTTACTTTCAGTATTTTCATTTCTGCAGCTATGATTCAAATGATACAATTCCAATTGTGCTCTTGCATTGTCACCCTGTCACACAGGCTCCCAATGGAGGATACAAGTGATCATTTCACACACATTTTAAAAGCATGGTTAACTCAAGCCACCATCAGGAAACCTGCCCAGAGAAACGCCATACAGTCACTGGTAGAGTGTATGTAGATAGGAAGTGGCTACAAAGAGACTTTAGGAGGTCAGCAGCACTGGGATTCAACAAATCATAAAAAAGTAAAAAAAGGATAATTTTGATTTATGATGTTTTAGTAAATGAAATGCCATTCATTTAGGGTTTACATCTACTTTAACAACGTCCCTGTGTGAGATAATCATAGCTAGATAATTTTTTAAAACCAAGCACCTATAAAACTATGATACCATATGGAATTATTATTATTCTAATGTCAGAACTATTGTACGGAACAGTTTATGAAGTGCTGAGGTTTTCTACACATAAGCTCTAGTCCGAATATGGTTCTGATGAGTTTTAGTAATCACAGGTCAAATCGTGAATTGATTCCACTCTATGTAAAACTCATCTCAGTAACTTGCAGTGTAAGTGACTGTAATCTGTTTATCAGACCTTCCTGTTTCTCCAAAGTGGGAGCAAAACCCAACACACTCTTAGTAGAAAAACCTTTTGGCATAGTCATAAAAATTTAAAACCAAGATGGCTTTAAATCAAACTTTTGCCTTCCACAGGGAACGTGGGGGACATGTGAATTTTTAAATGGAAATACCATGTTCCTCTTTCATCTGTCATTTACAGTTTACTACATTGCTGTCCTACCAACATCTGACCTTTACTGCCAAATATCCCTTTAAAATCTTTTTTTCTGTTTATCCAGCTGCTTGCTTTTGGAAAGATTATTCAGTCCTCTTTTAGGACTTTTCCATTTGCTTCTAACAAACAGAATGTGGGATTAGAAGAATGGCTACTTGCCTGGCAATGTGTGATCCAGACACTCAATGTTTATTGAATAGTTGGTTACAGTTAGAAAGTCAGTCACTAATGCCAACAATAAAATCCACAGTGCTTTTTTAATTTCCTTCTTTTTTTTGCACCAGTACTTTACAAAGGACTAAAATAGAGCATTCTGTCATTACCAAATGATTAATGTAAATAATTGATTGGCTAAAGAATACACTTCAATTGTAACACTTTAGAGTGCATAGACTTTCCTCTAGTATAATATATATTTGCAAATCATATCGGAAGTAGCATCTAATGTTTTTCTATGGCAGCGTCTTAATTGGTACGATTTTAAGTAGTATGATTTGAGAAGTATTTCATGTATTACTTTTTCAGGACTTCAGTACAATTGTAAATGTAAATTGTGCTGCAAATCGTACCTGTGCCTCTATCAGCACTACTTGAGCACTGAAAATATGCACCTGGGTGGGAGGTGTCTGAATTAGATTTGGTTAGGGGGCAAGTTTTTTCTTTTTAGACATTTTGCACTTTAGGAAAAAGATATGCTCCTGTCACACCTGTCTATAGTGATTGTGTTCGATGACATAAAACTGCCTCATTACCATGTGAAAGGTGGCATTCACAGGGAATAGATAGACTGACATGCAAGGCAGCTTGGGGAACCCATCAATGGTTATCAGGAATTTTTTTAAATGGTACAAAGTAGAAAACTTCTTAGGATATCCACATTGGGAAGCTCTGTATGTTCTAGGCTAAATTCATATTTAAATAAATTTGCTGCAAGTTTGCTTAAAAGCTATAACATTATTTAAAAGTGTTCAACTCAGTATCCTTTAGGAATTTAATTCTACCTTAATGAAACCCAGTATTGCCTTTCTTTCTGAAAACGTCAAAAGTAAGGCAGCTTTTTATTTTATTGGGAGCGGAAGAAACAGCGTGAACACACAATATTTTTAGGTTTTCTTCAACACATTTTATGCTCTTCCAAATAAAAATGCCAGATGATTGAGTATTGATGTAGCATTTTATGGCCTTTTACACCTTTAAACATAAGAGTTTACTGCTGACCTTGCTACAATACAATCCTTATAAAACTGCTCTAAGTTTGGTTGCCAAGTTGTCCATGACCTTCAAAAAATTAGTTTCTCAGCATCATCTGTGGATGGCAGTATAATGTTATCAAAAGTATTGGGACGCCTGCCTTTACATGCACATGAGCCTTAATGATATCCCAGTCTTAGTCCGCAGGGTTCAATATTGAGTTGGCCCACCCTTTGCAGCTATAACAGCTTCAGCTCTTCTGGGAAGGCTGTCCACAAGGTTTAGGAGTGTGGATATGGGAATGTTTGACCATTCTTCCAGAAGCACATTTGTGAGGTCAGGCACTGATGTGGACGGGAAGGCCTGGCTTGCAGTCTCTGCTCTAATTCATCCCAAGGGTGTTCTATCAGGTTGATGTCAGGACTCTGTGCAGACCAGTCAAGTTCCTCCACCCCAAACTCGCTCATCCATGTCTTTATGGATCTTGTTTTATGCACTGGTCCAAACCATTTGGTGGAGGGGGATTATGGTGTGGGGCTGTTTTTCAGGGCTTGGGCTTGGCCTCTTAGTTCCAGTGAAGGGAACTCCTAAGGCATCAGCATACCAAGACATTTTGGACAATTTCATGCTCCCAACTTTGTGGGAACAGTTTGGGGATGGCCCCTTCCTTCTTGTTCCAACATGACTGCACACCAGTGCACAAAGCAAGGTCCATAAAGACATGGATGAGCAAGTTTGGGGTGAGGGAACTTGACTGGCTGCACAGAGTCCTGACCCTAACTTGACAGAACACCTTTGGGAAGAATTAGAGCAGAGACTGCGAGCCAGGCCTTCTCTCCAACATCAGTGCCTGACCTCACAAATGCGCTTCTGGAAGAACGGTCAAACATTCCCATAGACACACTCCTAAACCTTATGGACAGCCTTCCCAGAAGAGCTGAAGCTGTTATAGCTGCAAAGGGTTGGCCAACTCAATTTTGAACCCTACAGACAATGACTGGGATGCCATTAAAGTTATGTGCATGTGTGCATGTAAAGGCAGGGGTCCCAATTCTTTTGGTAACATAGTATGTGTATATATATATATATATATATATATATATATATATATACCCACAGTTTTTGTTTTTATGTGTTAGAAAGAGAAGCTTTGATCCTTAGAAATTGGCTGTAAATTAATAGAAAAATATCAATAAATCAATAAATGTACTGTACTTCAATAAATATCAAACAAATTGCTGAGTTGCATGACTGTTTGTACTAAGCACTTCTCACTACATGCTCACGGATGCTCTGTGTATGAAAAATTAGTGCCTCCTTTGGTTTTGGCAGGAGTTGAGCAGATTAGGATTATACCATGGTACCCATACATCTCCACTGCAGTTGAACTGACAAATGGGAGCTCAACCCACACAACCATGATTAAAACCTGACCAGTGCTACCACATATTGAAATATTGTCACTTACTTGGTGCCTTCTTTCAAGTTTTCTATTGTAGAAAATGTCTGATTTGTAGTTATGATTGACTGATTCTTTCCTTCAGGTGCTCCATTTTCTGTTGAAATAACTTTAAACTCTAAAATAGAATAAAAAACAATAAAACATTTCTTTGACTTTATTTATCTCACATGGGTTATCTTGGGCATAACATTTGTTAATTATTAACTTTGGCACAGTATTTTACAGTAGCAATATTTTTCAGTAAAAAAGTGAAAGGAGCAAATCCAATGCTCATGAATAAAAGCCCCCCTTCTATAGGTCGATCAGTAGTAAAATTAAGATTGATCAGCTGTTGAATTCAATTAAGAGTATCCCTTAGGACCTGAATATGTGATATGCAGATTTGCACTTTCACAAAGACAAAAAGTAGGCATGCCCTTCCACACCCCCACCATCATCCCCATGGCTATGCCTCGGCTTTTGGAAAAGATAATTGGAATAATTGTGACATTAGCTAGAATTAGAATATGTACAGTAACACAAATTGATTAATGGCAATAACAATTCATAGCAAGAAAGTTGTCCTGTTTCAAAATTCCATCTTGAGCCAAATAGAACAAATGCTAAGTTGTTTCATGCATTTTTAAACCTTTCAAACATCATTCTGCTTTATGCTAAAAATTCATTCTTTATCTTAGCTTTTAAAAGTTTTCAAAAAAAAAAAAAAGTAATTTTATTGGGTGAATAAATTTGCTATCATAACTATATACTATCACTGTACTATCACTGTATTATCTGGCTTGCCTTTGAAAATTATGTTAGCACTTTAGTGTTGTTTAAATTTCACTTTTTACGTGTCATCCTCCTCTATAGTTAAACTGTGTCTCCCTCTCCACAGAAAGGGGAAATAGTGAGATAAGCATTTACCCCTAAAAAAATGGCAATATCTAGGATCAGCAACAAAGGTCAGTAGGTCAGCAGCAGCAAAGGTTATGAGGTGCTCACTCAATATAGAAATTTTCCCCCAGAAACACAAAAAGACTAATACAATTGGCTGATCCAATAGGGATAGTCAATGTAAATGCTAACAATTTATATACCTTTAGTACAGAGAAATACAGAACTAATGAATTACTGATAAGATCATAACATTTTATAATAGGTATACATTTCTGATTGTTTAATGACTTTTCTTTTATATTTGTATATTCTGTGTATTGAAAGCTTTTAGGTCTACAATTGCGAGCAAAAGTTCTGTGTGTCTTATTGACACACAGAGGTGGCTCAGGAGTCAGCATGCATGAGTGCCCCCATAGCAAGTGGCTTGCCATTGGTGCACTCAGCAAGGGGGAGGGGCTAAGAGCACCAGCAGGGGACCGAATAAGAGGAGGAGTACAAAACCACTGCACAGAGCAGGTAACTATAACATTGTTTTAATATCTCTTAATAGCCTTTATTATCTCTTTACGATTACACATGAACAACAAAAATGTATCAAAAGTATGACGCAAACAGAGTTTGAAGGCACCCAGTTTAGGTGTTACTAGGAGTACCCAGTACCAGGGTAATCTCAGGTGAGCAGGTCAAAGACTCGATCTATCATATAACTCTATATCTATTTTGGGTCATGTCAGGAAAGGACAATCTCATTCCCATTCATCTAGAAGATTATAGTATTTTATTTTAATTATTTTTGTTTTATTTTTCATTTTCATTTATTGATTATTGTGAACTATATGGCCAAAAGTACACTGTGACACTGTATAGCCTCTTAGGTGCTTGAAATGCTCTCCACCAACATTGCAACATTCCTGGATACTGTGACACACAGTAACACACAATATCCAGTACTTAAATGCTTGTGAGATGAACTCTTTAAACCCATCCACTGTGCGGGGCTTCCTCTCAAAAACCTTATCCTTTACTACACCCTAAAGAAGAAGTCCATAGGTGTTGGGTTGGGTGAACGTGACGGTCATTCAAGGCTGCTACATCTTCTGATCCAATACTGTGGGAAGGTGTTGTCAGGGTAACTGTACTGACAAAGCAAAATAAGGAGGAGGTGGCTCTATTATGATGTATAATGTACAATAATGTATAATGTACATAATAAATATCTACTTTTGGCCCACCCTGTATAAGAATGAGGACATTTTATTAGATGGCAAGGTTTCTTGAAAATTTTCCAGCTGTGACAATAGAAGGTAAAAATGCTCTAACTATCTTGTTACTTTACGCTTCAGTTTCCATATCATCCCCAGGTCACTTCACATCTCTGGTAAAATTAATTAAAACTCACTTGAAGTCTTTCACCTTTTTATTTTCTTTTCGTCTATAGTGCTGGTCCCCTGGATGTTATGATTTGTGGCGAAATTTTACTTGGAAATGCATTGTAATACCTTTTGTCTTAGTGGAAATACATTTCTTGTTCTCTGTGTCTTCTCAAACTTGTACAATACAAACTTGTATTGTAGATGAAGAGAAGGGGTGTCAAACTGTTACCGATAACTGATTACTGGGTGCAGTTGGTCTCACTCTGGTGCCTATTGGACTGTTCATTTTTTAGACATTCTGTACAACTGCTAAAACAGGAAGGGTAAGACTACGAAAAAAGTGTATTTATTAATGCATATCTATTTTGGTGACTTCCGCTGGGCTTTAACGTAGCTGGCTCAAGGTCTAGTTTTTTATTATAATATATATGTAGCACCCTACAGGTAGGTGCTAGGTAAAGATATAGTGGGCTTTGTCTGCCTAACAGCAGAGCCATGTTTTCTTTTGTGCAGGTAGGTTGTCATGGCTACCAAGTGTGTCTGCTGAGAGGGGAGTCTCCTCACTGGCTCTGTGAGAGGCTTCTCATTGGGCAGTGAAGGAAACCCAATCAGGGGACACATCCAAGGTTGTAACTACCCCAGAACGCAGATTATGCTGCAAAGGATTCTGGGAGTGGGTATAAGTTTGGGGGAAGTGCGTGACACGTTGTCTTTGGCGGGAGCAGAGTCCCAGGAAGGAGAGTGTGGCAGTCTCTCCTCTTGTCTGAGGAAGCTGGATGTCTCGGGGTGTCGCCTGAGTGTCCAGAGCGTGCTGAGTGAGCTGAGGGGATCCGGTGTGCCAAAAGCCTGCGGAGAGAGAGAGGGGTCCAGTCCCAGGAAAGCCTACACAGGTCGTGAGTACTGAGGATTGCCCCTGGGGGTCTGCCTGAAGTTAGAGGGGACCACTCCGCAAGAGGTTCAGGGAGCTAGTTGTAAAGGGGTACCTAGGTTGAGGACCTTGAAGCTACAGAGGGGGTACATAGTCAGTGGACCCTGAAGAGTTCATGTTAAAGGGGGCACCTGCGGTTGGGCCCTGAACTGTACAGCGTGTGTCAGTTGCAAGTACAGCTATACAGAGTTCTACTTCATACTACCTCAAGCAAGTCAAAGCGGGGGACAGTAACTTCTTCAGTGACTTCTACAGCACAACAGTGTCAGGAGTTCTACAGTTCTCAGTCCTGAATCTTCTGGGCTAATAGTCGAGGATTCAGCACTTCTGTGTTCTACAGGATATTTACAGCGTTAGTGAGCATTGGCTGGCGCCGGCTGGCGTCATGGAAGCACCAACGGCCTTTTTCAGGAGTAAAGTCCCACATGTAATTAGTTCAAGCCTCAAGGAGTATCCCACTCATTCCCTTCTCCCACCCCCTTTAAATCAAATAAAACCACAAACAAAGATACCGGAGTTGTCGCTGCTTCAGTTGTCACACCCAGGGTCACAGCTCACATGGGCTGGAGAGAGTACCGGTACTAATGGCAGACCCACATCAGGCCATAGGCCTGGAAACCTTGCTACATATAATATTAATATAATATTATGCACCCAGAAAGACTAATGTTTAACTTTTGACAACTCAATTTTATCTCATAAAAAAAGGGTTTAAAAATTATGCTAACCAGTAGCTGTGTCATTATTAGGCATTTCCCAGTCCAAAATAACAAAGGACGAACATCCCTCTACAGTCACAATAGTAAGATTACTAGGAGGGTTCTGGGGAGGAGCTGAGATGTCCTGGTTGGTGCTCTCTTCTTCTGGGAAGTGTTTAAGAGACTCTGTGATGGAGCAGGGTATATTGTCGTCTTTGTTCATGTACTTTACATGTGGTCCTGCAGGAACAAAACAAATACAAAATAATAATATTAATACTTGTAATGTGGGCTGTTTTTTTTTTTTTTTTACTTTATTACATAGTAAGAAATAATACTTAATAGGCAATTCTATCCAGAACTGATGACCAAGTTCTAAATGACTGCTGACACCTTGAAACATGCTGTTTTTAACATGCATAATGCACCCACAGGTTCAATAACTGCACCTACCTTACTTAAATAAAACAAATATGCAATTATTACATTTTTGCACTCAAGCCTACAAAGCACTGCAACCATGATGAGTGCATCGCAGGTGCAATTCGAAGACCCTACATAGAAAAGACCCCACACAGAAAAGAGCTGGACAGGGTTGATAAGCTGCTTAAAACAGCATTGCAAAGTGCACAGGAAATGACAAGCTCACTGAATTTCTGTCAGGATCAAAGTTTCAAGGACTAAGTATATTTTGCAGTTAATAAACAAATATAACAAACCACTTTAATTTTATATTTAACAGACCAAAAGCAGAAGCTAAAAAGTTTTCAATAGATTTCAGAGGGATTAGAACACCTGTTAGTTTTTATTGCTGTCTATGCCCCTGTTAAGGAGATTCACCCTCTCTGTTTGTCCTGTTTACCATTACCACTAAATGTGAAAGTAAAAGAAAATCTCATATTTTGGGTTGTCCTCTGAAAAGTAATAGAGGGGAAATCTTCCAATACAGTCATTAGTTTTGGTGACTTGGGGGTCCCCAAGGAATTACCTTAATTTGCAGGGATTTGCTCTCACTTCCTGTTTGTCTATGGAACAGGAAGTGATGGAAATCTCCGCAATGGGACACAGATGACGATAAAAATCTGAAAGCGGTTATAACCCTCCCTTACTCTATCCAAAAGGAAAAATAAGTTTTGCCTATTTTGCCTATAAAGTTCTATTTTAAAAATTCTACTATGAATTTTATGAAGTTATATACCATGTTATGAAGTATTTTGCACAGTCCAAAGCAGTGAATATTAAATTCAATAAAAATCCTCTGCAAGTGCAATTTATAGCAAATGTTTTTAAATTACAGTTATTGTTTAATCAACAGGGAACGTTTAATGAATATCACATTCTGCTTAATTCTTGGAATTCATATTCCACAGATTTGTAAATCTTGCAAAAAGTACCTAAATAATTCAACCAAAACATCTGTTGTGATATATTACTGAATATGTATGAATAACTTACCTGTAAATCTGGGTTTTCCCAGTGCATCAATATCCGATTTTGGAGATGGACTGAATACAGTCGGGTCCACTAAAATGTACCAAACAAGAATTAAATTATCTTGTGTTCATGATAAAGCAGGCCTAAAGTCTAGAAGTAAGCAGTGCACTTTTCCATTGGTGGCCTTCTTTGCAAAATCTATTGCTTTGTTGTGGGGTCAGTGATAAAACTGTGCATTGTTCATTTTAACATGTTAAGTCTGCTTTAAGCCAATAGTAAAAATATATATACAGTTATTAAATATTTACTAGTAATAATAACAGCAGAGGTATTGTTGGAATACAAAAAGTAATACTTAAAAAAATACAAATAAAACAGATACAAAAAAAGTTATTCTTTGCATCCTGCTTCTTTCTGCCTTTTACCTTCTCCTTTAACATCTGACTGTAAAGCAGGATACCAATCATTAAACATCTTAGAAGTTTTGATTTGGTGTGAAAATTTTTTTTTCTTCTGTAACATATGATCATCTAGACACAACTGTACTTACCATTTATTATGTCAGTTTTAAAAAAGGAAAATAGGACTTCACAGAAAGCGTGTTCAGACAGTAATTTGAAGTAGCAAAGAGCGCCATAAATAGATTTTTTTGAATATTTGAATGTATTCTCTCTTAAAAAAAGGCAGTTAAGGGGGATACGATCATCATGTATAAATACATAAGTGGTCCAATAAAGGGGCATACGAACACCATGTGTAAACACATAAGTAGTCAAATTAAGGCTGATATGATCACCATGTATAAATACATGAGTGGTCCATATATTGAACTTGGTGAAGTGTTATTCAGTTTAGGGCCATTAAAAATGGACAAAGGGGAACTCTTTATGTCTGGAGGAAATTAGGTTTACCCGCCCATACGTAAAGGTTTCTTCCCAGTAAGAATTGTGACAATGTGGAATAGGCTCCCCCAGGAACTAGAAAACAGTGTAAATAAATTGGCGCTTAATCAATCACACCTGATAATGGTGAAGCTTTCAAGTGCACTGTGCTTAAACAGTGATGGTCAACTTGAAAAAAGTGTGGACTGAATAGAGGCTAACACTAGTCACTTAAAAGCTAAAAGGGAAATAGCAATTAGAGGTGACAGTGAATAAAGGTGCACTGTGCTGTAAACTGATCAGGTCAAATGTTCTGATTGGAGAAACAAATGGGTGGTGAAATAATAGTAAAAACGCACTGTGAAAAACTAAGATAAGTGGATAAAAAATAACATAAAAATGACATAAAAACATAAAGTACTCCAAAAAAAACACGGGGGTAACAACGGATAATAAGTGGAAAAAAAGTTCTTGTGCATGAAAAATGCATAAAATGTTCATACAATCTCAAATGAGAGGATTTGGCACAAAGAATCAGTGTTTTCTATGCCTATATGTATGTGGTGACACTACTGAAAATTGGCTGCTAGAATCTTGATTCTATTACACTCACTCACCCTCTAGGCACTACACCCTGTTATATGGTCAGCGCTTAGGTTCTCTTACCTCTTCCCCCAGGAACTAGTTTTTGCCAGCTCAGTTGATTGTTTTTTTTTTAGAAAAAGCTGAATGCATTCCTAACTGCACATAATATAACTGAATATTAACATGTACATTAACATTAACACCAAAGATTATTGATCCAGGAAATATCCGATTGCCTTGAGTGATCAGGAGATTATGATCAGGGAGGCATTTTCTTTACCCCGCTGGAGCAAATTGGACCATGCTTTGCAGGGTTTTTTGCCTTCCTTGGATCAACTGTGAACATATTGGATCTATGATTTATAAATGTTTAGTTGTATCACTGCGTCTGCAACCTATGTAATTTGTCCCAATAGAAATGAGTGAACCCATGTACATGGATCTACATGGATACACGGATGGAAAGATATTTTTATTCAGTGGTCAATCAAGTATTTCTTGCATGTTACTTGGCTTAGCTGTAGGGCCTCAACAAAGATTTTGCTTCAGATTGCTGTGAATAGTCAAAACTTTTATCACTGAGCACAAATGAATGAACGCCCTGTGTCTAGAGGTAACTTACCAACTTGCATGCTTTATCAATGCTCTAGTTCCTCTGTTCTTCTTCCATGTAATGTTGCATGAAGGTGCTCTTGTTCAAAAGAAGGAACATACCTCAAACCTTATCTATGTCCTAGGGATTTATCATTGTTACAGCCATTAAATGGCCTCTGCTACAAAAGTACATCCATGAAGTGATCATCATTAGATCCAGGAAATATGTATTATTCTTACCAGGATTTAACTACTTCTAAGATGCAAGGACTAACCACCATTGCTTCAGCCAAAAAAATTAAAATATCAGCCAGCTGGTGGTTATGACTAAAGCCCGAAAATTACCATCACCATTATACCCAAAGACTGAACATCACATTTGAACCACCACTGCTGGGGAATTATTGCTATAGGCATTGAATGTCTATCACATTTACATGACTGCATCCATGGACTGAATAACAGGCTATAGCCACCACAGTAACACTGCTGTAGACCAGGTTATAATCAACACATTGGTAGCACTATATGTACTACATTGCCACTGCAACTGAAAGCAAAAAAGTCACTATATTAACATATTTTACATGACCCAGGGGTTTAATTACTAAAGACAATTAGACTGTGCACTTTGAAAATGCAATTTCAGTAATTTTCCCCAGAGCGTAATGAATGTGGCAAAGCTTCACTTGGAAAAGAATACCCAATCAGGTGCAAGAAAAATTAAAAAAACTGCATTTTGATTGCGCATGTTTGGATGATGGATGATCAGCAGAGCTTCACCACATTCACTTAGTTGTGGGGGAAAGGAGTGCTACTGCACTTGCAAAGTGCATAGGCTTTTTGCCATTAGGATATCAACGCCAAAGTTCTGCCCAACTACCTTAAATGAGCAAAAAAGTTTTTTTTTCTATTTTTATATCTGTGGTGGAAATAAGGACACACCGATTTCTCCTCTTTTAAGAATGAAATACTGTGCTTCACAGCAGTGTATGGGGGCTCCCTGGATCCATTTTGTCGCCTCACTATAAGTTGAGTACATGTCCTGCTCAGTGTTCCTCAAGCCATCTTCCACAGAAGCCATTGTTTCCATATATTCCAAGTTTACCCAATATATTTGATAGCAATTAATGGATCTGGATAACACTGAACACTGAGAAGTAAAGATGTTACTTGCATGATTCCACTATACTTTAAAGAGGAACAGACTCACAGGGGTTGATTTACTAAAACTGGAGAGTGCAAAACCTGGTGCAGCTCTGTGGTGGTAGCCAATCAACTTCTAACTTCTGCCTGTTCAATTAAGCTTTGACAAAAAAACTGGAAGCTGATTGGTTTCTGTGCAGAGCTGCACCAGATTTTGCACTCTCCAGGTTTAGTAAATCAACCCAACAGCTCCTTATTTGTGATAGATGCCTTCTTTTTTAAGAGAAAAATCTAGTCAGTTTTTTTGGAGGAGGTCTTTTTGGTTCCTCTTGGCCACCCATTTCACCCCATCTCCCTCCCATTTTCCTTGGATGACATGTGTTTAAAATTGTACTTTTTTCCTTCTCAGTCAACTTTGCAAACATTTTTTTTTCATACATGCCTATTCATAACAAGTGTTTTCATTTCCCCAGATCAGAGCCTGGCTGCAATGAAGAAAATCTAGGTAATATGTCTGCCAATATAAAACTGAAAGGAACACCCAGCTGCCTGAGATCATTATTATTACTGGATGAAAACATGTCTAAATGGCAAATGTCCTTTTCATAAGTTTTTTTTGCTATTTCTTTGAATCATTGTTTTTATTCCTGGATCAGAATATTTAATGGAACTTGAAGAATTCTACAGAGAATTTAATCTCATGTGGAAAACAGAGCTGTAGAAATAGTGCACATTTGCTTCTACACTAAATTATATTTATGAAAGAACAGACTGTTTTCTATATAAAATAATAGACTGAACAATTTTTACTTTTCTTACCAAGGAAACCTGTATATGGCCCCACACTGA
Organism: Pelophylax lessonae; assembly: GCF_965119305.1. Taxonomy (NCBI): domain Eukaryota; kingdom Metazoa; phylum Chordata; class Amphibia; order Anura; family Ranidae; genus Pelophylax; species Pelophylax lessonae. The sequence goes on from NC_138769.1 coordinate 412,244,888, forward strand.
AATTGTCTCAAGCTCTTGTAGAACCTGTTCTGCAGGGAATCTTATACTTAAATACACTAACCTGGAGTCAAGTCTGAGACACACCTGCTTTACTTCCACTACTCTGATTGTACCTTTACCCCTGTTGTGATTCAAGTGGACACTTGGGCCTTGTATTTGTTCATTATCAGACTCCAGTCCATACCTGACTTCTTCCATCGATATTTGGTAATGTGTTTTTTTATTTGAAGTTCTATGTGTAAGCTGTTTGCTTTTACATTGACATGGTTATAGAAGACATGCCTGTTCTGTTTCTTGTTTTTTTGTTCCACAAACTCAATAAAACTGTATTCTTTAAAAAAAAAAAAATATTATCTGTACATTTTTGTTTTTTAGAAAAATAAAGAGAACACCTCTAGATTCAGTAGTGTACTCATAGAGGTTGATTTACTAAAGGCAAACAGACTATTGGCTTTGCAAAAGAAGTTGCATATTGCAAGGAAATTGTCATCAGAGCTTAGTGGATAAGGTAAAGCTGCGCTGACTTCCATCATCCAATCATATGCAGGTAAAATGTTTTTTCTTTAATTTTGCTAGATGTAATTGGTTTTTGCAAAGTGAAATGTCATCACATTCACTAAGCTCTGTGGAAAATTGCCTTGCAAAGTAAGCAATCTATCTGTTTTTATTAAATCAACCCCATGGTCCACAATTAGAGATGTTAATTAGAAAAGTGATGGAAAAAAAATGGATCACTTTTGTTTTCTCTGTGTCTTCTATGTTATTGTTCTCTGCCTCTTGCACATACAGTTTTTTTCACCTATTCATCTTCTGTTCTTTTTTTAAAAGAAAAACATCAGTTCAAAAAGGACTTATTGAGTTGACATGTTTAGGGCGACAACAGTTGAATTTCATTGTTTCTATTGAAATCCAAAAAAACCTGTTATTTGAGATTAGAATTGTGCCTTATCTCTAAAGGCTGTTACACATGGGCTGAATATTGGCCACTAGTGGCCAGTTCAACAGAAACTGCCCGACGTTCAGCCCGAATGTACACTAGCATGTACAACAGAAGGCGACTGGCTGCTGTAGAACTGGCAGGCTGGAAAACCAGCATCCAATTAATTCTGGCAGTCATTGGCTGACCGGTGTGTTCTGGTGGGGAGGGCAGTCCCCCTGCCAGAATACAATAGCTCAGCGGGGAGATGGCTGTACTAACAATGGATAGTAAAGCAAGTTCTGCCTGAGCTCCACAATTTTATTTTGTTCAACCCAGCAAGTTGATATTGTGTACCTGGCTTAAGTCAATTACCTCAGTAACACTTCTAAACTCTGATCTCTTATCTCTTACAACAGCCTCTATCACTACAGTGTGTAAAAATGTTTATATTTTATTACTCCTCTTTGTAAACCTGTGGATAAATATTGGAGCCTCAGAATAATTTTTCAGAATTGTCTTAAAGGAACGTTCACAATTCATAGCATATTACATGTTACACCTATATTCGGGGCGTAACATGTTATGAATGCACAGGCCCCCGCTCCTCCCCGATCTTCACTGTGCCAGCTAGTGGGGGTTCTTCTCCACCTGCTAGCTATCAAAAAAAAGTAAAAAAACGTGGCTATGCAGGGCTCTGCCCACCCAGCCGTGTCACCCATTCACAGCACTCTGTGAATGGAAAACTACAAGTCGAAATGAAAGTGAACTACCCAATTAGTGCCATCATCCAAATGAGTCAAAAGAAGAAAGGGGCAATGTAGGTTGGAATACAACCCAACATGCCCCAAAAAGGAGAGTGGACTTTCAAAGGCACATAATGAGATGCATAACTCAAAATCTATAAAAAAAATATATAACCTTTATTGATTACACAATTAAAATATTGTAAGGGGTAACACATAATCACCCCTACTAGCTAGACAATGCAATACAGAACACCAAGAAAAAGAAAAAAATAGACTAAAAACAGAGCAATAAATATATAATATTTGTACATTCAATTTTGTATCTATTTGAAAAACTGGTTGAATTTTAGATCAAGAACTATACTTGACAGTTGAAGAATATGCTTGATTAGCAGGTCTACGCGTTTCGCGATGTGCTTCCTCAGGACCTTTATTAATCAGAGTAGTTCTTCTCTATTATATGTGAGGCGAACAATGGCTCCTGGGTAGGCACAAGGAATCGGCAGGAAGAGTGCCTAGGACGGGCGTGAGAAGCTAGTAGGGTATATCCAAATGTGGGATCACAGAACAAAAGCCTGATCTTTGGAGTTGTTTGTAGTAGAAGATAGAAGGTAGCTGGTTCAGGTGGGTATTGTGATAAATCACTTGTAAATACATTTACAGGAAGGAACAGGTTGAATCTCAAAAAGTATATGGTATCCCATGCTCACTAGTGGCAGCACACTTGGAGACAGATACCAACTTAGGCTGGGAGGGCAGCGGCCTAACCTATACCGCCAGAACATATCTGGCTAACCTTGGATGAGGATATTTGAGGGCTAATCACCGGACCACATAGGACCATTAACAACAGGTCACTAGAGAGCATGGGATACCATTCACTTTTTGAGATTCAACCTGTTCCTTCCTGTAAACGTACTTACAGGTGATTTATCACAATACCCACCTGAACCAGCTACCTGCTATCTACTACTACAAACAACTCCAAAGACCAGGCTTTTGTTCTGTGATCCCACATTAGGATATACCCTACTAGCTTCTCACGCCCGTCCTAGGCACTCTTCCTCCTGCTGATTCCCTGTGCCTGCCCGGGAGCCATTGTTCGCCGCACATATAATAGAGAAAAGCTACTCTGATTAAAAAAGGTCCAGACGAAGCACATCGTGAAACGCGTAGACCTGTTAATCAAACATATTCTTTAACTGTCAAGTATAGTTCTTGATATACAATTCAACCAGTTTTTCAAATAGATACAAAATTGAATGTACAAATATTATATGTTAATGGCTTTGTTTTCAGTCTATTATTTTCTTTTTCTTGGTGTTCTGTATTGTAATGTCTAGCTAGTATGGGTGATTCTGTGTTACCCCTTACTATATTTTAATTGTGTAATCAATAAAGGTTATATATTTTTTTAAAGATTTTGAGTTATGCATCTCATTATGTGCCTTTGAAAGTCCACTCCCCTTTTTGGGGCATGTTGGGTTGTATTCCAACCTACATTCCCCCTTTCTTCTTTGGAAAACTACAAGGTTCGTCAGCCTTTGCGGCTGTTGACTTGTAGTTTTCAATAAACTACCACGGTGCTGTGAGCGCTGTGGTAGTTCATTTATTCCTCCTGTCAGCATGCATCAGCTTCCTTGTATGAGGAAGCAGATATACTGACAGGTCTGCAGGAGACCTGCATTGCATTAGTGATCTGCAGATCACTGGTACAATGCATTACAGGCTCCTGCAACAAAAAATATGAAATGTTAATTTTTTTACTGCAAAAAAATTTGCATTTATTATTTTTTCTGGAAAGGTGAACTTATTCTTTAAGCCTGAAGAAGATATCTGAGTTAAACTGAAAGATTGCATCTTTAATAACTCAAGTTAGCCAACAAAGGCTAACATCACTTAAACTGCAAACTTTCTACATTAATCGATGGCTAACATGGTACAACACTCCACTACTGCCATCTCTGTACCTGGTAGTGGAAATGCAGTGGGAATTTATGTTAGTGGAAAAAGAAAAAAAAGTACCCTGTGTTATGAATGCAATTTTCAATGCATTCAATTATGTCCAAAGAGGCATAACATTTGCAAGGACTTTGCTTAGTAATGATTACCTCAAACAAGCAGTGTATAGTCCTTGAATGTGATATAGCCCTTCTCAACAGGGCTATATTCCATTTGCTTAGCAATAATGTTTTGCTTGTATCAAAAGTATGTTGAAAGAACAATGAGTAAGCACACTGCTGGTTTCTAAAACTGTTATGTATAGGATAGTTGAATATTCTAGCAAATACTTTGTTTTCTGCTATAAGATTATTTAATTTCTTTTTGTATAAAAAAGCTAAATAAATGTCATATAAACCATTATCTATGTACTAAATTTAATTTTCCAAAGCCTTAAAGCAGACCTTTGATCATTTAAACCTTTTATTTTTGTAAGATTTCAAGTTTCATCTAAAATTACCTATTTTTAAAAAGTCTATATTTGAGTTAATTGGTTGCTTCCTGTACTTTAATTCCTTTATACTACTACACCACAAAGGGGTAGAACATATTCAATAAGCACCCTGGTTCTTTAGAAAGTTACAAATACACAATAGGAGTAAGGTGGTGATAAAAGGTCCTCTTTAACAACTTATGGTCACACAAAAGCTATCTATCATACCAAAGTCTTCGTCTGTAGCGGGCAAGGTTGGCCGCACCTTTGGTGGTTTTATATATACCACTGTACAGTTGAGCTTGGGAGCTGAAGGAGCACGTGATATCAGAACACATCCTTGTTAAAGAAACAGGCACTTGTTAAGTCACCATAAAATTTTCCCAATATAGTAAACATGTAAGTCTTTATCACATATGAAAGCTGATTTTCAAATGTCTGCAATTAAAGTAAAATGACATAAGCTAATGCGTAAGGGTCAGTCCACCAAAAATTGATATATCCTGTGGAGAACTCTCACTGCAGTAGTTGCTGGCTTACCCCTCCCCTCCTTTCCCCTTTCCTCCAACAGCAAGGGGGGGGGGGGGGGTTCCCTTATAATAGCTCAGCAAACTCTCCAATTCAAGAAATGGATAAGTACTATGGCTGACTGAACCTTTGACATAGAAAAATCAATCACACAAAGCTGGGTAGTGATGATGCCACAATTATTGCTAACAGTGAGGTTAGTAGTAGTGACTTCCAGAAGCAAAAACAACCCAGTTGGATAACCCAGTTGTTAATGAAAAACAGTTTTGCAAATTCCACATATACTTTCCATTTAAAAAGTAGAAGTATATGAATTTTATCCATGTATGGACATTAATTCAACTTAAAACTGTAATCAAGCATGCCTAACTAACTCCTATCTCTTGTTCTGTGTGATTATATCTCTACGCTGTTGTATGCTGTAAAGTCTGCATTTAAGTAAATATATAAATATAAATATATATATATATATATATCTATATATATAGATATATATATATATTACTTTTGTATTTATTTAATGAAAAATTTATCCTGGGACTAGGGGATGTTTTTCTAAACATTATAGTCTATTATGATTACTTAGATCTATGTTTCTGGACATCATCTGCAGGTATACCTTATCCCTAATAATTAAAAGATATAGGCTCTAATTCTTAAAACTGACAACAATACATATTGTCAATAAAGAAGGCTTAAAGCAGTATTAAACCCATTTGATGTGGTGGCTGCCTCCGTTTTCTTTTCTTTGGCTTATTTTCCTGTGTTTTCACCTGGCGATCTGGCCAGTACCACTCCTACTGTATTAGTGAGACACAACTCTGGAGGAATGAGTAGGGGAGGCACGGCAGACAGCAGCATTGTCAGTCTGGGGGGGGGGGGGGTGTTAAATAAGTATTAGCACATTTAGATACACTAACAAATTGAAGCGAAACTCCAGCTCACACTTTATAATCAGTTACAGCAAATTGTTTTTTTCTCTTGGAATGAAGGTTTTGCATGAATAAATAAAAGCTCAACAGTTTAAATGGTTTGTGTCATCTATGTAAACTGATACATTCTGCTGGAGAGCTTGTGCTTTTAAAAAACAACAGACTTGCTGGCTGTATCACCAGATTAAAATTAAAGAAAGAAAACCAAAAAGATAAATTTAAAACACCCATCGCATCCAAGAATTGGTAAGCTGCAATATAATAAATGTTTGCTTTTGGGATAAATACTGCTTTAACCCCTTGGTGCCGGCTGCATGCAAATATGCGGCCTCTTGGCAGGTGGGCCTTTGCACAGAACGGCCACATATTTGCGTTCATTGGTGTCAATACACCTGTGCCAAGAGCGTGTACTCCCTGGTACACTGTGACAGCCAATCACAGCGGTCACATTATTATGAACCCCCCGCCTCGCCTCCCTAAACCCCTTTAAGGGCCGGGAGGTGCCAGGTCAAAGGAGTTAAGTTGTACTAAAGTGGCCTCTGACTCAATATTAATGCATGTCATTTTAGCATGCCTTAAATACTATTGTAGCTAAATGAACCAGACCCCAAAATTTTGAAAAAAAATTCCCGGGGGAATATCTAAGTATGTCCTCATCTTTTCCAGCTAAATAACACCATGAATTATAACCAGAGAAGGAAACTAAGCTAATAATAATTTCAAATATCATATTATATAATAAGCATGACTGTCACAGGCTGTTGAAAGAGCCTGATGATAAACTTTTACATTTACTAACGCAATAAAGTCATTTTAAGTTATGTAGGATGAAAGGAAGGGGTAACGAAAAACAAGGTACAAAGATCAGAACAGAAAATAATCTGTTCTAAAAGAAATATGTAGGCTGCCATTGCTGAATGTCTTCTATAAATGCTAGTTGCTAATCCTATAATTCTAATAATTTATGAGTTGCTCATCGACCAAGGACAAGCCACACAGCCACTGAAGTCAGAACACTTGTTCCATCTTTCATAATTCATAAATTCATCAATTAATTTTAGAGGCAGGAATCTATCATTTTTAAAGTATGCTGTATGGCAGCAATGGCAGCCTATGTCTTTTTGGTACTATTGCTCTCTAAAGAGACCCTGAAGTATTTTTGGTACTATTGTTCTCTAAAGCGACATTGCCCTGAATAGGAAACATTGACAGCTTGGGCACCCCCCACACCCACTGGCACTAACCTTGTTATCACTCTCCCATTGTTGATTGTTGAGCCTAAACCCTGTGTAAGCACCACAACAGCATTAAAGCCCACCCGCCTATGTGTATGGCCAGCAGTAGCAAGTTAAAATAATGCATCTATGTTGATATACAAGGAAGTCTTGGTAAAAAAAAAGAACCACAGTTAAACACAATACAACTGGGTATCCTCAAGTCAGAGCAAAGCAGCACCGTAGAAGACAGTAATGGCATTTGGCATCTGAAAGTGAGGATTTAATTTCTATTGAGATGGCTAACAAAGAAAATAAATGATTATTTACACACTCAACCAATTAGAGTGTGACACCTCTGGTTTTTTATAGTTATACTTTTACAGTAAATTCCCTTCTTTGCAGGGTAGGCAAGAAAGTCAGATCTTCACTTTTTTGGATAATTTTTGAGATGATTAAGCTAAGTATCTTCACCCAATAAATCGTGTGTATATTCACTCAAATTATCCAATGATATAAAAAGCCAATTTCTTTTGAATACTCAATCAATGTGCAGGCAAGCAAACATGAATTTAACTTGACTGCATAATAGAAGTGAGTATATACACAATCAAATAAATGAACACTCCTAACTCCTTTAGTAAATCTTTAAAATATTTTAATTTTTTAAATCATACTAAAATCCTTTTGCACATCTGTTTTCATTCCAGTATCTCTGATTGTGAGATTTGGGTAAATTAAAATACTGGCTTTACACTTGCACATTACAGTAGTACATGTTTTATTGTGCATTAAACACGTGTTAATGCATGGTTGTGGTGGCACCGCTTTGCACACATACAGTGGCTGTCACAGCATCCTGTACTAGAGTGCACCATGATGTGCATACTGTGTGTTTTGGTGCTCAGAATTGCCAAAAATGTTGCATGTGTGTTTTTTTTTGTGCATTGAGGTTTGTTGTGAGCCTGTTCAAAATTATTAGTTTGCCTTAACACAGCATACCTCAATTGTGTACCTTATATTTTAGGTATGAATGTAGCATGAGTTTATAATATTTACTAGTTTCACTAAATTCACTAGTTGAAGTAAGTTAATAGTGACATGGTATTGTGGCATAGTTTGATCGATAAAACTCTATCCTGGTTCACCAGTATATTATCATTTTAATGTATGCAAAGTGCATATAATACTGCATTGATATTGAATTTTAAGATGCATTTTGCCATTATTAACTTCTTTATTGTATATAGGATTGTTTATAGGATAACAGAACAGCTTCTGGGAAGTTATTGCGTGTTAGTCTGGTGCTCACCTATATCCTGCATCAGCCTTTCAAACAGTTTGATTAAAGGAATAATACTTAAATGTGTCCTACTAGGGCATTATTTTTGTCACAATGCAGTTGGTTTTAAAGTTAGGCAATCATATCACCCATTATATCAATTTTAGTGGTAAGCTAATTTTAAAATAGGCTGAGGAAACTTCTACCCCAACTTTACAGTACGATACAATTGTACTGAAAATACTGTTTGACTTATAAATGAAAAAAACATAAATATAATTTGTTTTTGCCCATAGCAATCAAGAGGCTTCCAATTTTTTTTCCTGCTGCGCAGGAAAATAAAGAGGGGTGCTTAGTTACTTGGGCCGCAAAACATGTTCTTGGTAACACACTTTTCATAACCAACACCCTATGATAATATGAGGTATCATGTCCTCTTAGGTATGCACTTAGACAAACACCTGAAGACAAAGTTTTCTGTGACATTTTGGTAATGTATGGCTTGATTATTAATATTTTCCATTCACAGTGATGACCAAGTCAGACATTTATGGACTTCCTAGGCAGATGAACTGAACTGAACTGAACTCAACTAAATAGGCTGACAGACACATGAAGTGATTTGTCCCTTGGACAATTACATCATCCTTTCTGCTTGAATAATACCCTAGTAGGTAGGTAGGTAATGATCAGGCAGGAAAGTCTGTAGTAAGTCATAAGTCACCCTCAATTGGGGTTATCAACAGAGAAGAACTGAAAATAAAAAATAACCTGCATGCATATGGGTAACGTTACACTGATGAAACAAATTGTTTGTTTCTTGGCTGATGCAGTTTTAATTAAGTGTGAAGTAGAAATTAGAAAACACTAACATTTTTATTTTGAATTCTGACAATAAAATAAACAGTATAAGGTGGAGAGGCACATACCTGCGGGTATTGGTCTGGCTGTAACATTATTAGGTGGTTTCCTGCGAATTGTGGTTGGTTTCACGGGAGGAAGTGGTGGTGAAGATACTGTGTAAACACAACAAAACAATTATAAAACAATCACAATAATATCAATAATCACAAGTTATTTCCTATACATTTACAGCCCATTCAGACTGGTGTGATCCGACTTTGTGGGGCGACCTGTGATGTCGCGGTGCACAGCGTGCATGGAGACTTCGGCGCGACTTGCACAGACTTCATATAATTGAAGCCAATGCAAGTCGCCTCCAGGTCGCCTCAAAATAGTACAGGACCCTTTTTCTAAGTCGGAGCGACTTGTGTCGCTCCTATTAGAACGGGTCCTGTGCTAATCAATGGCGAGCGACCGAGCGCGACTTGTCAAGCTGACAAGTCGCCTGACAAGTCGCGCTAGTCTGAATGGACCCTTACATCCAATTTAAACTACTTCTCCATCTTGCTCTCTTTCTCTCTCTCTCTCTCTCTCTCTCTCTCTCTCTATATATATATATATATAGATATATATTTATATTTCTTTTTTTGAGTGAGGCAGCTATGGCCCCAGGTCATGTCTGACCCTCAACCCTTTGTGGCCTTTGCAACTCCACAAAACCTATTAAAGAATAAAGTATCAGAATGCCTTTATTACATGCACTGTTTATGTTATGGCAAGAGTACTCATAAACTTTCAATGACTGCCACCTAATTGTATTTCTATATTTTACACATAGTAAGTTTTCAATTTGTTCAATAAAGTTCATTTGAGGATTTTTTTCTAATGACATTTTGTCTACTTTTTCTAATAGAATGAATACGGAATGCATTACACAGATGATGAAATCAGTGGATGAAAAAGTGAATGAAAAGTAAGTGAGAAATATAGATCACAGGTAAATGAAAAATGGATACAAATTTGGTTTAAAAGCGATAGGCAAAATGGCTAGGAACTCTCTAGCTTTACAACATACAGACCTGTGACTCTTGGTCTCCCTGTTACATTGTTATACTGATTTCTTCTACGTATGGTAGTTGGTTTTACTGGGGGCAAAGGTGGTGAAGAAACTATGGAGATAACAAGATCAAATTATAAGTAGTTCAGACAATAAGCTATATTTAAACAAACCTGTGATTTGCTCATGCAGGGAAAAGCAACAGTTTAGCTTAAGGCCTCATCTGTCTGAAGCACAACCTACGCTCAAATCACTCTTCAGACAGCAATAGACAGGTGGTGAGGAGGTGTTGTTTTGTCTCCTCACCAACTGTTTTAACCCCTTAATTACCAGGCAAACGCACCACAACTGCACGCATTGTGTATAGTTGCTGAGCAATCGCAGTGTGGCTCTATTCCCTTGAATGGATTGAACCCCTTGCTGAGTGTGACAGGAGATATGGTTTTTGGCTCAGCAGCTACAGGGAGAGTGGTCGAGGGGCAGTTAAGGGCCGGTAAAAAAGCAGCACAACCATGGGGTTTCACAGCCCCTCAACCACAAATGTAAATGATGCCTTATTTCCTCACTCCCCAGCAGAACATACCTACCTTCCTCTTTCCACACTACTTTTCCACCCAGCTGGTGGGAGTGAGAAAATCAAGCCATTCTAGCCTAAGCCTATGCAGGGATGGGGCCTTTTTCCACACCCTCTTGTGACAGTGCTGGGCAAATCACCAAGCATCAGTGCTATCACATGAGAGGAAAAGTGTGAATTACAGGTCCCTGTATATGTGGAAGTTCTAAGTTTAGAGCTGAACAGAGTGATTGGAGAGCAAAAAATAGTGAGTATATGTTACTGGGTTGGGGGTCAAAAAAGGAAACCTGTGACTTTGCCCTGCAAGCACAAAGCACAGGGTTGCTTTGACATGTTTAAGAACATTTTATACATGGGGTTGCACACGGCACACTTGTTAGTATTACAATTGAGCTACTCCCACTACAAGGTAGCACTAGTAGTCTTCTAAAAATGATGATTGCCCCTCAAAAACATGATTGGAATTTTAATTGTACAATTGTAATATTGTGATATACACCACCTAAATCTATCTACAGTAAAGAGTAGAAACTGGCCAGAGAGTGATCACTTTGATGAGCAACATGTACTGCAATATATGCAAACTAATAAAGCCTGTTTTTTAAAGCAAAAGTTTGCTATGAATTTGTATGGGTTAACATGTGGTTACGGCTCTTTGGTATCTCATGTATTGTATATTTGGAAGCCATTTAGGACCTGAGTACAGACATATCTCCATTTCTACTGCATAGTGCAGAGTAACAATAAAAGAGCAGGAATGCCTGAAGTTGCTGGTTTATTGTTTAATAGGAGCAAATAATTATGTTCTCTGTGGTGTAACCCCTTGTATTGTGTTTATTTTGGTGTTATCTGGGAAACTCACTATCTTACTATCTTTACCTCCTGGTGTTTTCCACCCATAAAGTTTGTGTTTTCTCCCATCGTGGACATACATCACTGAATTTGGTCTGTAGCTCACCTTCCGCTATGTCTCTTTGCCCTACATTTGGCACTTTATGTGAATTAAATAAGAGTATGCTTATTTCCAAATAAGAATTTGTCAATCTGCAAGGAAGTGTAGGAACTGGTTAGAAAAGGATCACATTGAGGCAATTGGTGAGTCTTAACATGTATTGCAATATATGCAAACTCTTTAGTATCTCATGAGTTGCATATATGGAAGCTAGTTAGTACCTGAGCTCAGACATACAGTATCTCAATTTATTTTGCATAGTGCAGGCCAGTGATTAAAAGGGAAAAGTATATATATCCCAGTCCCTTACCTCTGCAAAACTGACCGCCTAAAAGGGTTAACACTTATATGTTTCAGAAAGAAGGCAAATTAAAAAAATACATCACTTATGCTAATGGAGAAGAATCTAGAAACAGATCAGCTCCCTTTATTGAAGGATGGTCTGCAGAACGGTTACTGCAGGATAGGCTCCCCACCATCAGGTTCTGTAGCAGTCCGGTGGGCTGCTATTGCTATTGTTATACACTTGATTCATCAAACGTCATACATATTTGCAATAAATATTCGCGTCACATTCTCCCAGGTGATCCAGTGTTAAAAATATATAAAAATGAGGGGTTTAATGTGTTTACAAATAGGATAGATACCTGAAAATGTTCTTTTTCCAGTGTTGTTTGGGTCCATTGAAATATTTCTGCTCACGCCAAGAAGTTTTGTATTATCTAAAACTCTTCCACCTAGGAAATATAAAATAATGCCAATTTTAATACACAATTCTTGTGTTCTGTCTTCCCAAAATACGTGACAATGCCATATGTTCTTTAATGGAGAGTATACCATTATCAGAAACATTTTTATACAGAGTCCTCCTCTCATATAATGTGCAACACAGTAACACTAGGCTACAATATATTGGCTACAAGTAGCATTTTGGACTCTCACACCAGCAACACAATCTGGCTTATTCAATAAAGCAACACGTACAGTGAAATACCCAATAGCACCAATCTAATTTTAGAAACCTGCTTGCTATAGATTGCTTAGTTTTGCTTATTATCACTGCCTTACGGAATAAGTCTATATATCTACAGTTTATCTGGGTGCACTTCACACAAATATCGATTTCCAGCATTCTGATTTGTTACCATTCACAACTGGCTAATGATTATTCTCACAAATTACTAAACAACAGTTATAATCCAATTCTTCAGTCCCTTTGATAGATATTTCAATAAAATATAAAAAAACTGATCTATGGTTGAAGTTCTTTGCAACTACTTTCAACGATTTTCAGATGCTTTTAAGAAAAAAAAAAACGAACAACCCACAATGGGGTTAATATATTAAAGACAAATTGTTCCAGAGCTTAGTAAATGAGGACAAGCTCAGATGACTTTAATCATCCAATCATGTGCAAGCAAAAATGCTGTGTGTGTTTTTTTATTGCATGTTTTCAGATGTTCTTTGTAAAGTGAAGCTTCATTTCATTTAGTAAGCTCTGGAGCAACTGCACTTGCAAAATGCACAGTCTATTTGCCTTTAGTAAATCAACCCCAACGCGGTGGAAAAATATGGAGTCCTTCGTAATGGAACATTGGTTTTAATTTTCAGAATAATCTGTTAAATCATTGTTTCCAAATTGAATTTTAAGTTCATGGAAAGGAAAGCAAACAGATTTTTGGCTGAACTGATATACAGGTGCATCTCATAAAATTAGAATATCATCAAAAAGTTAATTTTTTTCAGGAATTCAATTCAAAAAGTGAAACTCATATATTTTATATAGATGTATTACACACAGAGTGATATATTTTAAGCATTTCTTTCTTTTCATTTTGATGATTATGGATTACAGCTAGTGAAAACCCAAAATTCGGTATCTCAGAAAATTAGAATACTACATAAGACCAATAAAAAAAAAAAATGTAATACAGAAATGTTGGCTTACTGAAAAGTATGTCTATGTACAGAATAGTATGCACTCAATACTTGGTCAGGGCTACTTTTGCATGAATTACTGCATCAATGCGGCGTGGCATGGAAGAAATAAGCCTGTGGCACTGTTATGGAAGCCCAGGTTGCTTTGATAGCGGCCTTTAGCTTGCCTGCATTGTTCGGTCTGGTGTCTCTCATCCTCCTCTTGACAATACCCCATAGATTCTCTATGGTGTTTAGGTCAGGCGAATTTGCTAGCCAATCAAGCACAGTAATACCATTATCATTAAACCAGTAGTTTTGGCAGTGTGGGCAGGTGCCAAGTCCTGCTGGAAATTGAAATCAACATCTCCATAAAGCTGGTCAGCAGAGGGAAGCATGAAGTGCTCTAGAATTTCCTAATACAGATCTGCGTTGACTTTGGGCTTGATAAAACACAGTGGACCAACACTAGCAGATGACATCACTCCCCAAATCATCACTTTCTGAGATACTGAATTTTGGGTTTGTAAGCCATAATCATCAAAGCTAAAAGAAAGAAATGCTTGAAATATATCACTCTGTGTGTAACGCATCTATATAAAATAAAATAAGTTTCTTTTTTTAAATTGAATTACTGAAATACATTCACTTTTTGCTGATATTCTAATTTTTATGAGATGCACCTGTATTTTTCTTAGCTAGTTTTGTTATTTAAAATGCCCAGTATAAAAAACACAAAAACAGGTGATTGAAAGAAGAAAAATGGAGTTCCACCTCTTTCTAAAAATACCAGTTACCTTGCTGTCTCTGGTATGCCTTCTAAGTCACTGACAGAGAGCAGGCATGCAGCCAGTGAAGCCAAAGAAAGGTCAGAATTCCTGATCTATACATCTGATCCAGGTCATTGACTCTATTGGATCCATTCACTTAAATATTGGATCAACTTAACAACCAGGTCACTTGTGTTTTTCAAAAAGGGGATTCAACAACATCACAATTTTTTTTCCTTTAGGTCAGCATCTAAATGCTTAATTGTCAGATAATAAATCACTGCGAGATAAAAATATCCAAGATAAAGATGTGCCAACATTACAACATCATTCAAACCACAAAAGGAGAAGCAACTCTCAAGCCTCATGCTCCCCAGCAGGACCACAGGAAAAAAGAGGGAGATCCCAGGTGGGGAAACCTTTTGCTTTTCTTGGGAACAATAAGGTTTTAAACAAAGCTGATTTTTTTTATTTTTGGGGTGCAACCAATTTTTTTTCCCTGTAATTAGACAATTTAATTTTTAGGTATACTTAGAAATAGATATCATTTTTTATAACTGCATGCTGGAAAATTACATAACCCTCATGCTAAGCCTGAGGTTTATTGTTTCATCTAGACTGATTTTTCTAACTTGCTCCATTTTGAATGGAATTTAGGAAAACTGCATGGATTTTGGATGTTTCAGATCCAAGTACATCAAGTGATATTCTTATTCACAAGTTAGAATTGATAGAAATGTAGATACAGTATAAATATAAGTCTTTATTTTCCTGTCTTGGGAAAGGCACACTCTTTTCATTTTAGTCCTCTTTTCATTTGCTTAAATCCATCTACTATGTATATATACTTCTATCTTGTAACACAGGTTGAACAAACATGACATAATGTAATGGAAAAAAAACGAAATGACATGATAATCCTTTCAAAATGTATCTACGTCATCACTGTTCCCAGGATGTTTTTATTAAGTATATAGCAATAGCTGCAGACACAAATGTAGAATTACTGTCTGGAAAATCTTATTAAAGAACACTAATCAAACTGTCTTCTTTCATTAAATTAATGTGAATGAGCCTCAAATGCAAACATTTACTGAAAGCATAATACTAATGTTGCCTAAAACAGCTGATTAGGTTGATCATTTACAGTAGAACATCAGGCAAACAGGTATATACACAATTGAAATACATTTGCATTTATGGTTTAAACTGCTTACATATCAATATGACTAAAGTGACTCTAATTATAAAGCTGCTAGCAGGTGCAAAGTGTAGACATGTAGAGATGTCTCCACATATGTTCATTAGCAGCTTTAATGGCTTCCCATCTGAGCATTAGGGTATTGTAAACTGGCAAAGCTCGAAAGGCCAGGTTCGTATTAGAGCTGTCTCTGAAAAGCTATCCATGGTGGATTCATTTTCAGAGGACGACTAATCTACAACTTAAAGGTGTTCAGGAGGCCATACTGCTTGCTACCTCATGAATAACCATTTATTTCTTTGTTGAACAGCAAATTTTAATGGAACTAATACACAGCAATCACGAGCCAGGTGTTTGGCTTGCAGTTACAGCACAGTCTCATTGAGCTGCATTAAATTTGCCATGCTCACGGCATCTGTACAATCCTGCAAAGCTGTATGCTATGTTTTAGGTGAACAGTAAAACTGTACCTCAACCACCTGTTTTTACCTTCCCCTAGGGCCTATGTGAACAAGGGCTAACCCTTCCAGATGTCAGAGCTTACCTGCTCCTGCTGCACCCCCTTCCCTCCTTCACGTTACTATTGGACAATCATTAAGACAAACTGCATAATGGCCAAGGAGAAGCTTTGGGTTCAGATGGACCTTGGGACGCAAGTGAAATAAATGACCAGATTTGACCAGCACTCCTAATCTATACCAGACCCCTGTCAAGGATAAGCGACACACACATGTTTTTTTTAATACTGCAGGGCATGTGGCTTGGTATGTTTCAGGAGCAGTGCACCGTCATTGCCCCCTCCTTTCCGGGCCAGGCTGCATGCCTGGATAATGGTCTGCTGTAGTTTTTTTTGTTTTTTGAAGGGGAACTCTGCATAAACAAAAACAATGTGGGATCCCCAAAAAAAAAACATACCATATCCTTATCCTTGATGAGGATCTAGTATGGATTTTAGGGTGATCTCCATGTAAGAAAACAAAAAAATGCATGGTCCCTCCCCCCCCCAAAAAAATCTAAATCAAACCCTTATCTGGACATGAAACCTATCTAGCCAAGAATGGGAGGGGGCAGTGAGTGTGTGCCCTCCATTCTGATCTATTCCAGGCTACATGCCTTCAACAGGAGAAGGATATGTTGCCAAAGGGATCCCCCTAGCAAGGCACTATGTCCCCATGCCAATTGGGACAAGGGTACCATTCCCACTCATCCGGCCCAGTGGACGAAGGGATCTTATTGAGACCAGAAAGCCCCTCAAAGAATAAGGGGGCCCAAGGTATCTTTCCCCCTATGTGAATTAGTAAGGGGTACATAGTAATCCTGCAAATTTAACTACCGGACAATAAAGATGTATAAGAGGTAGAAGAGAGCAAGCAAACAATATGAAGGTGGTAGAACTTAAGCGTGAGCTCTAAGATGTACTTTAAATAAGTATATGTACAGAATAATAAAATATAAATGGAGTGGCGCTAAATCTATCGTGTACCAAATGAGTGCACAAATATTATATATTCATAAACATTGAAATATAACAAATAAATGACACAAAAAAATGTGACCACAAAATTCAAAGGAATGTGAATCACCAAACAAATGAAACTAAAATGCTGTTCAGTAGTGACCATAATACTGTGGAATAACTGTGGAATAACAAAAAGTCCAGTCAGTGATCAACGTGTCAGGAGGAGCCAGGTGACGTCACTTCTGGTCACGGCCAAGACCGGATGTTTGGGTTGTTAGTGTTCAGCCCATGTGTGAACCCTTTGTCTTGAACTTGAATTCAATTTAGTAGATATTTATTTTTTACATTTTTTTTTACGTTTTTCCAAACACAGTGTAGCACATGAGTAATTTTTTGACTTTACAATATGTACAGAATAGCAGCTACAGTAGCAGTTCAGTGACAACTGTTTTTTTTCTCCATTCACTCTGAGAACTTCTGTGACAGCAGCAGTGCTAAGGTGTGCACAAATTGTTACTGTCCTGTCAAATTCTTTTGTTCCCCATTCCAGTGCTAGGTCTTCTCTTCTGTGGATGGCTGTGGCTGCTGAGTTCCAGCACCACAGGAAATCTGGCCCCAAGCATTGACTTAAAGGGTTAATAGACATGTTTTTTTAATTTGAGCAATGTGGAACTATGCCTCAGTCAAGCCCTCACCGTGCCTCTGGTGTGTTTCTGTGCACCATGTACCAACGCTTCCAGTGATTCTGCCCATCTATGACCCCTGTGTCTCCTGCAATCATGTGCCTTCAGGGACCCCTGTACTCCTGTGCCTCCAAAGACAAAAATAAAAACCCCTGAAGAAATGGTGCACAATCACATTTTACTTTTCAGCACACATGTGCCTGCTTATGCCACATGTTCTTCATACCCCTGGTATGTGCACTTCTATGTCCAGACTGTGCTGTACTTCCAGTCCTGTGCATACACCTGAAAGCTTAAGCGTAAGTGAATCGTGTTTTTTGGCGCTTTGTAATAAATACTTGATTTGAACCACTCTTGTGCCCTTCTCTGTTTTCTATGTGCCTCCAGAGACCCCTGAACTTCCATACCTCCAGCAACCCTTGCACTTCTGCATCTCCAACATCCTCTGTGATCTCTATGCACACCAGTAACTCCAGCATTCCTCTGCTTCCACAGACTTTGTGACCCCAAAATTGAGCTCTGTCATTTCAAAGCCACTGTTTCTAATTTTAGGGACTCTTTAATTACTGGAATAGTGCCACTGGATTGGCGTAGGGCCAATGCGGTGCCTATATTTAAAAAGGGATCAAAGTCTTTGCCAAGTAACTATAGACCTGTTAGTTTAACTTCTATAGTTGGGAAGATACTGGAGAGGTTAATAAAAGACTACATAGATAAGTTATTGCTGGAAAAAAAAGTATTTTAAGCAAAAGACAGCATGGGTTCATGAAAGACAGAAGTCAAACAAATCAGATTTATTTTTATGAGGAGGTAAGTAAAACCTATGACAGAGGGGTGGCTGTGGACGTAATATGCTCGGATTTTGCAAAAGCATTTGACACATTCTCCACACATGGCTAATATGTAAGGAAAAGTCTACAGGCTTGAGAAGATCTGTTTGTATATGGATAGAAAACTAGCTAAAAGACTGAATTCAGAGAGTAGTGGTTAATGATTCCTATTCTGAATGGTCTAAGGTTATCAGTGGTGTACCCCAAGGTTCAGTTTTGGACCTTAACCCTTACTTTTTAATATATTTATAAATGATATAGGGTCTGGGATTAAAAGTACTATTTCGGTGTTTGCAGATGACACCAAGCTATGCAAAAGAATAACTTCCTTACAGGGTGTCTCCAAAATACAAGCCAACCTCAATGCACAAGTTTCCATGGGCAACTATGTGGCAAATGAGGTTTAATGGTGATAAACTTAAAGTTATGTACTTGGGGGCTATCAATATGCATGCATCATACATACAAGGAGGGGTACAACTGGGGGAATCAATGGTGGAAAAGGATCTGGGTGTTTTGGTAGATCATAGGCTTAATAATAGCGTGCAATGCCAAGCTGCAGTTTCCAAAGCAAGCAAAATTCTTACTTGTATTAAGAGAGGTATGGACTCTAGAGAGAGAGGCACAATTTTTCCCCTGTACAAATTATTAGTAGGACCTCATCTGGAATATTCAGTTCAGTTATTAGTTCACAAAAAGGATATTGGGGGAACTGGAGAACTAAAGAAGAGCAACCAAACTGATAAGAGGCACGGAGGAGTTCAGCTATGAGAAAAGATTGGAGGAACTGAATTTATTCTATCGTGAGAAGAGAAAATTAAGGGGGGATATGATCAACATGTATGAATACAAAAGTGGTCCATATAGTGAACTTGGTGTTGAATTATTTACTTTAAGGTCATTACAGAGGGCAAGGGGGCACTCTTTACATCTGGAGGAAAGGAGATTTAATCTCCAAATACAGAATGTTTTCTTCACAGTAAGAGCTGTGAAAATGTGGATTAGACTTCCTTAAAAAGCTAGTTCTGTCCAACTCCATAGTTTTCTTAAAAAAGGCCTGGATTATTTCCAAAATGTACATAATATAACTAAATACTAACATTTAGAAGTAAAGTTGATCCAGAGAGTATCCGATTGCCTCTCTGGGGATCAGGAAGGATTCTTTTCCCCTGCTGGAGAAAATTGGATCATGCTTTGCTGGGGGTTTTTACCTTCTTCTGGATGAACTGTGGGTATAGGATTGTGTATAGGGGATTGTATGATTTTTTTTCCCTTTAATTGGTTGGACTAGATGGACTTGTGTCTTTTTTCAACCTGACTTACTATGAAACTATGTAAGTGTCCTCGGCAGCCTCTGTATTACCAGCTACCTCTGTCTCTCCTGCAGACCCTGGGTCTTAGGTGCTCCTCTAACTCCAGTGACTCCTGTGTTTCTGTATCACCCAGTAACCCTAGAGCATCCTGTGTTACCGAGTGAGCCCAGAGCATCCTGTGACACCCAGAGCATTCTGTGTTACCAAGTGAGCCCAGAACATCCTGTGACACCCAGAGCATTCTGTGTTAACAAGTGAGCCCAGGGCATCTTGTGACACCCAATGACCCCAGAGCATCCTGTGTCACCCAGTGACCCCAGGGCATCTTGTGTCTCCTAATGACCCCAAAGCATTCTCAGTTTGCTTAGCAAACTTACATCTGCCAGTGACTCCACAGCACTCTGTCTCATGCTGTGAAACCCTGGAGCTTTCTGTGCCATCCACAGCCTCAAATGCACTTTGGACTCCTCCATGACACCTGCATCTTCACACAACCTCCTCCAGTACTCCTCTGTAATTCTTGAACTGACTCTCTGCCAGTGTGAACAGACCCATTTCCATGACACCACCACAGATCCATTTATAATTAAAGTAGCTGTGCGGATTCCGAATGATGAGAAGTTCAAGTTTTTTTTTTTATGTGAATGCTTTTTTAGAGAAAGGACACCCAGATCGCTGGTAGAGCTATATCTACTTAAATTACATAAATCTTGATATTAGGTTTTAGCCTTTCAAAATCAAGCAGGAACTAAATGGGCAGTTGTTGTTTGAATTAATCGTGAACTTAAAACTTTCTCATGGGGCCCCTATGTTCATTGCTTGTACATTTGACTCCTGTTTAAGTCACTTACTAAGATTGCTAAAGTAATTGGGAACTGTATTACAAAGAATGATTCAACCCATTTTGATGTAAACATTTGTGACACACTTTGGCTTTCATAAAAAGTTTATAGTTAACTTGATTATGCCATTTAATCTAATCTATTTTAATATGGGATTTAGATGTATCCCTATTTTAGAATAGTAGTGAGAATATAAATATGACAGAAATGACTGGAAACAGCTGTCTGTATGGTATATACTAAGCACTCCCATACAGTGAGTTTTGAGATTTATTTAAACCAATATTATCTTTATGCTAACAGAGATTAAAGTACTAAGCTAATAATGCTTTACAAGTCAAAAAACTTATTTTTGTAGGTTCTTGGCAGGAGGCTAAATGTCCCTCTAGAGGTGTACATTACACAGACTACATTTACAAATTATTTAAAGCTAATATCAGAGGACCATAACTGTACATCACTCCTACATAGTGTGGATTATTTCAACTCTGACATTTCATGAAAGCTAATTGATAATTTACGTTCTAAACATTTCAAACCAGAATGAGTTTGGATGTTTTTACATGGTAATTATACTACTAAAGAGAAACTCTTTAGTTTGGTAATAAATCTGTCTGTGATTTATGTAGGTAATTTATTAAATCAGTGCTCAAGGCAATTTATTCAACATTTCTATTCATTAGTAATCAGTGTGGGGATTCAGGCACCACAAAAAAAAAAAAAAAATTAAAAACATAGCCCTACATATACTGACACTTAACTTTACCCACTTCAAGACGTGTCTGTTCCTTCCCCTTTCAGTCCAGGGCATTTTTTCAGTTTTCAGCCCTTTCATACTTAGAATGACAATAACTCCATCATTCAACATTGTACCCAATTTTTGAATTTTAGAAAATTTTTCGAGACAGATAGAGCTTGCTTTTGGTGGTAGTTAATCACCACTGGGTTTTTATTTTTTCTTATATAAAGGAAAAAAAAAAAAAAACTAAAAATTTTGAAAAAAAAGTATTTTTTTGTTTCTTTTAGAAAACTTTGCAAATAGTCTTTCCTCATAAATTTGGGTCAAAATGAATTCTACTACATTCCTTTGGTAAAAAAAAACAAATAGGTGTAGTTAGTTAGTCTGAGTGAAAGTTATAGATTCTAAAAACTCTGCTATATATTAGAAAATAATCAGTCCTGATGTTATCCTATCTTATTTCTTAGTTCTTGAGATCCTAAACTGCCAGGATAATATACTATTTTTCATAAAGTTATAAACTTAACAAGTTATTTTTTACACACAGCATTGGCACGCTTAGAATTACACATCAAAACATATTCTGCTACTCCTCCTTAGTATGGGGATGCTGCATGTGTGAGACTTTTTCCCAGCCTACAAGCATAGAGGGGCTGAAAATCCAAGGAGCACCTTTAAGCTTTCAAGGAGCATAAATGCGTTCCTGAAGTGCCAGGACAGTGAAAACACCCAAAAAATGACCACATTTTGGAAAGCAAACACCCCAAGATATTTTCTAAAAGGCATAGTGAGATTTTTGAAAATGTCATTTTTAGCCTCAAGCTTTTAAAAAAAACAGGAATGAAAATGAAGATTTAACCACTGTCATCTCTGCCATCTTGACCTGATGCCACATTTATCTGTGGTGCTGTTATTGTGATGAACACTTTATCTTGTAAATAATGCTTCATCCTGCATGAAGGGAGGAATGTTTTTGAAAGACTGCCTGTCAACTCTCAGAGAAGAATGCTAACCTTTAGGTGACTAATAATTAGTAAATCAGAAAATATTCTATCATGAATTTTAATATATGTCTAGAAGTAGAATTTTATGTTAACAGCTAAATACACAGAAAAATATTCATAAAGGAGCTGTTTTCACTTTGAAAGAATATGTATTCTGTTGAATTTCAGTTCATCTAGCACTGAGATTTAGCCCTGGTTCACACTGATGTGATACTGGAAACGAGGAGATCCCTGTGCGTTTCCCGCACCACATAGTGTTCTGTGTTCATGTAATCTGCTGCGGGTGTCAATTAAAAGTTAACAACACCCCAAACGCAGAACACAAAATAAAGGCAATGCGATTGCCTGACCTGGATTGCATGGCTGTGAACACCCATGTGAACAAAATAAAAAGCTGGCTGCACCTTTTTCATGCTGATGTAATGTGATTTGAGCCATCAAAATAAATGGGCTCAAATCGCACCACACAGAATCAAATTTGATTTGCACAAGAATGCGGTGCGATTCCTGTGAAAATCACATGCAGTGTGCAGGTGAACCTAGGCGTTCGTCCGAATGACCAATGTTCAGGGAGTTCAGTATGAACAAATGAGATGACTTCTGGCTGTCAATGGTTGCTTGCACTCACCACATCCTTCTAACCACTGATGTCACCTAGCTCCTTTACTTACATGGCTGGGAATCCTCAGCCTCATAGGCAACTGGGCGGGGAATGGAGAGGGTTAAACCTTTGCCTAACTATGGCTATATTTTGGAAATAACATGCATTTGGAGGGGAGACTCTAAGCACGTATTTTTCATTCATGCTGCAGAATGTGCTATAGCAAAAGTGGCATTGACAAAGAAATAAATTACACAGTTTAAACTGCCAGCAAATAAGTTTTTATTGCCAGCTTCTTAAAAAAATAAAACAACAACAAAAACACACAGATCCCTCCAAAGTTTCCCAACAACACATAACTCTTTGGCATCTGTTATGTATTTTGGGGGACCTTTTGGGTTTATGCGCCATTTTTGTCTTTGAACAAAAAATAGGTCAAGAAGAAGATGTATTTTACCAGCAGTTTAAAATTCTATTTTTCCTTTGTAAATGCCAGTGCTTCAAAAAATCACAGCTCCTGGCTACATGGGGTTTTTAAAAATGTTTTTGCATTGGTACACGTGCTCACCACCTTTGCTACTTTTTTGACACACCTTTATCTAATTGCACAGAAAATGGGCATTTTTAATTTGACAGATTCAGCTCTCATTAATTTCAATGGAGTTTGGGTTTGGCATTCAAACTTTGAAGTTCACCGAACCTTGCTTGAACCAATCCCAGGGCAGTTTGGCTCATCACCACTCTTCTCTACCCTTCTATAAGTATACTGTTGGCACTGCAGCACAACTGATTGGCTCCTTGTGCTGTTTCACATCCTCCCAGTCTGAAGTCTGCTATACATGGACTACATAAGGATGATAACAAGTGAGATTCAGGTACTTTAATTGCTTCCAATTAAAATGCATTTAAAGATGTATTAATAATTATACGTCACACTAATCTGTGTCTTTTATATCTGCTTGGAACTCAGCTTTTTTCAGCTGGAGTTCTCTTAAGAGTGCCCATGGAAATTTGCCCTGTACAAACAGTTTGCTGATTGCTAAGGCCTGATGTGTATTACCATAAGTACACATACGTACATCCTGGATTCGCCTCTCTTCCACAAGAAATCTACTTTTACTTTTCTCTTCATGTGCTTGAATTTGTTTCAGGGTTTCGGTACCATTAGATTGATGCTCATCTATCAGTTGTTCTAGGGTTCAGAATTGTGAGGCTGTGCTCATCTATCAGTGATGATGGTAAAAAGATTGTTGTACTCTGAACATCTTTTGTAATGGAGAAAATGATTTTCGGTAGCAGCTTGATGTTCATTTACTACTATACCTAGCAGGAGATTTACCAAGCTGCATTAAATGTGTAGACTAGTGACTATTTTCAGCATGTAAAATCAATCATTCACTATGTGACTTTTCTCTATATGTTTAAAATTTTAAGGCAAAGAACAGTTCCTACATATGATGAATCTCAGAATCTTGATCTGACATCATGCTGGTTCAAAAAATTTTGTTAGTATGAACATTATAAACTCAGACAGGAAACGAATTTCGAAGCAGTTCTGGTACCTGAAGTATTTTGCACACCCCATTGTATTTTTCTTATGGTAGTCAAGATACCCTCACCTACCTCACCCCCTCTATTACACCACACATCCTTTGTGGGTGTGTGTAAACAAATCACTTCCAGGAGTGACAATATTATTACTGTATAAATAAAGTACTTTTACTGACAAGTTGGCAATAGCAGCCAGGGCAGGATGACAGAGTCTGCTATCTAGGCAGATGCCTAGGGTTCAGTTTGTGTTATGGAGTCTGTTCTCAGACAGAGAACAAAGGGTCTTCAACTTAGACTGCTTTGCTAAATTAAGTAGAATTAACGCAGGCAACTCTAAAGCCACTTGGTTACTTCTCCATGTGGCTGCTCTTCTTTTAGGCCACCTAAGGATGCAAAAAAGAGGAGATTGGGCAACTGCCATTATGCAATCTCCTCTGTATAATCTAAACTCAAAGCTTTTCAGGATTCAGAGCTTTCAAATCCTGGCTGACAGCAGCCAAGTATGCAGCAGTTTGGAGGTTCTCTGTCCTTGATCTCTGAACTGTATGAGCTAGGCTATAAAACATAAGGGATATAATGGACGCTGGACATGTATATGGAATTATTATAACAGCTTTTTTTTTTCATAATTTATGGTATATTTGGGTATAATGTTGTGCCTTTGTTCACAAAAATGAGTGTGTTTTTACTTATACTTTACTTAAAATGCTTTAGTAAAATACTTTACTTAAAACATAGATTTCATAAACAATGCAAATATTAGCCAACATACATTACAGTACAAAGCCGAGACTACCATATTTTTCATTATACAGGTCTTCTGTTTTTTTTTTTTTTAAATATAATGTTTTAGAGGCAATCGGTAAATCTACAAGTCTATAATGTTTTTTTCTTATGTTACTAGAATATGTGAATAGAGTATGTATATAAACATTGGCTTGGGAAGGGGATCTAAAGCTGGCAGCCTGCCTAGGGCTTTGTTCGATCTTATTATGGCTCTGATGGTAGCTCCTCCTTTTCAATCCTAACAAGATCTATACAAATTGTAGCCCTCTTCTCTGGCATACTGCAAAGTCCAATGCTAAAATAAAATTTTCTTTAAACTTGGAAAATGTGTATCCAATTTACTGACTTGCAGCTGACATATTTTGCATGTAGACGTCACTTTACTAAAGGAATATTTATTGTGCTGGTCTGATGAACTTGTGGTTATAAAGCATTCAATTCAAATTTCTCTCACATGACTATGCGCTGGAAATGTACAACTTGTCTGGGCCATCGTGAATATGATTAATCTTATCTACAGAATGTTTTTTTTTTTTTAAACATGCATACAGTAGAAATATTCAGATCACTTGATTACTGCTATAGCATTACAACAAAATATTGAGATCAAAGTGAATGTTATATCATCAGTGAGCGCTATTTATTTCAGTTATTGACAAACCTCATCAGGCATTACCTGGAATTGTGCCAGTCACCCAGCGGAAGTCTCCAGTTGGTCTTGGTCTAATTGATCCTTGAGTTGTTCCATTCTGTGCTGAGAGGTTAAATGTGAAAGAAAAGATTTGATTAAGATTTGAGCTAGTACGCCTAACTAAAGAAAATATGCCATAATTACATTTATTTGTTTAGTTTTGAAATCAGATATATATCATATATTCATTCCTGAATAATGAAGCTTTCCTTACAACATCTAAACAGCAGACTATTAGCAGAAAAAGCACAATTGCTCTGCAAGTAAGAATACTTCTAACAACTGAAAGAAAATAGACTTTTTACACTTTTTACACCTCTCAGCCATGCAGCAAGGAATATTAAAATAAGACAGAGAAAAAAAGTACAGTTAAAACTGTACAATTTTTTTTCTGTGAATTGAAATCTATTCGGGTACCAGTACTTTGCATTTCATCTTATCTTTTAGCCCTCATGCACACTGGGCGTCAGAAAAAACGAGCTGCAGAGCCACTTCTAACGCCAGGAAAAAGCAGCTGTAAAAACGTGTTTTCAGTAGCTTTTTCCATTTGCGTTATTGCACGTTTGGCCAAGTCGCTTTTAGCAGCATTTTTTCTGCCTCCATTCAAAATCAATGGTTCCCTATGGGAGCCTATTGATTTGAATGGAAGGTGCACCGCAAGTTGGATCAGGATGATCCGACTTGCGGTGCGACTTGTGCAGTGAGAATCTTGAGGGGGAACTCCATGCCAAAATGGGGAAAAAAAACGGCGTTCCCCCCAGGTTCCAAACCAGGCCCTTCGGGTCTGGTATGGAATTTGAGGGTAGCCCCACGCCGAAAAAATGGCGTGGGGTCCCCCCCAGAATCCATACCAGACCCTTATCCGAGCATGCAGCCCAGCAGCCCAGGAAAGGGGAGGAGACTAGTGAGCAGCCCCACCCCCCCTGGACCATACCAGGCCACACGCCCTCAACATGGGGGGTGTGGGTGCTTTGGGGGAGCATGGGGGCTCTACCCCACCACCCCAAAGCACCATGTCCCCATGTTACCCACAAACCTAGGCTGTGGTTGTGGGGGTCTAGGGGCGGGGGGCTTATCAGAATCTGGAAGCCCCCTTTAACAAGGGGTCCCCAGATCCCAGCCCCCCTATGTGAATTAGTAGTAGGTACAAAGTACCCTTACCCATTCACCAAAAAAGTGTAAAATGTGAATAAAGACAGTACATGAGTTTTTGACAATTCCTTTGTTCAAAAATAAAAAACAATGTCCCCCGATATAGATCCATTGTCAATCACGCTGCCTGCCACTACCGCGCACCTAACAAAAAAAGAAATCTCCAGCCTTCGAACACTTCCATAGCTAAGGGGCGGAGTCACATGATTATGTCAGTGAGTGACCCCAGCCCCTTGTGATGTCCCTGGCCCAGCATGTCCTGGTTGATGATGTCACAAGTGGCGGTGTCACCTACTGACCTCATTGGGTGACTTCACCCCTTAGCTGTTTAAGAAATGTCAGGTGGAGAAGCAGGCATTTGTCTGTGTGCGTTCGACAAGGCCAGATGTTTCGTTTTTTTTTTGGGGTCTTGCAGTGGTGGTGGGCGCCGTGATTGACGATGGATCTACATCGGGAAACATTGTTTTTTATTTTTAATAAGGGAATTGTCAAAAACATTTGTACTGCCTTTATTTACTTTTTACACTTTTTTGGTGAATGGGTAGGGGTAGTACACATACTGATTCACATGGGGGTGGGGAGGATCTGGGGGTCCCTTTGTTAACAGGGTCTTCCAGATTCCAATAAGCCCCCCGCCCGTAGATGCCTACAAGAGGCCCTTGTCCCAGAATTTTCTATTGCCGGCATTGTTTTGTTTACTTTTAAGCTGTCTCTGGGGAAGCCCGCTGACAGCTGACGAGTCATCGGTTGCTAAGGATGCGGTGGCCGACTTGCCGGTCACTGCTTAACAACCAGCTAGTCTTCACACAGAATCTGAATCGGTCGATCATTTTTTTTACTGATCCGAATTCGAATCGTTCCTAAAATTTGGAATTTGTTATAAAAATTTATAAACTAAATGAAATATAATGAAAACCAAATAAAACTAAATTAATTCTGAAATAAAACTAAATGAATCCTGAAACAAAACAAAATTAGTATAACAAATCTATCCGAAACTAAACAAATTTTTCTGTTTTGCACATGTCTACTGTAAGGTAGTTAATGTTTTTGGATTCTTTAGAAAACGAATAAATGCAACCAATTTTAACAAATTTCAACAAAATTCGCTACTGTTCATTACTATTTCATGCGGAGATTCGGACATCCGAATCTCTGAGTAATCAAAAATTTGTCCGAATTTGTATTTGGACAAAAACTAATTCTACATGTCTACCTTACAGCATAGTGTTGAGGAAGCCAGTCTAGGCAGTAGTATCAATATGAAAAGGTCATAAACACGCTGACACAGCTGAAAACTATTTTCAATTGTAAAAGGTGTTCAATAAATATTCTATGTTCAGGGCTGAGAAAACTAAAAATAAGCCTCAGATATATAAAATCTTTTTAGCTTCAACCAATATGCTTAGATTTAAAATACACAAATGTAAGAAAATTAAACAGATACTCTAATTAAAATCAGGTGCTTAATAGTTGTTTTTCAACTAAAGGCATCCTGCAGAGTAAATCTGCACAAATTAGATTAGATATCCTGTCCAGAAAAGTCTTATGGTAAGTTATCATACAAGTCAGTGTGAACTGCAAGAATTAAAGGCATTGAAATTGCATTTTCTGTTTTTGTTTACTGTGCCTGATACAAGAATAAGCTGACGAAATGTCTGGTTTTACTTATGTCACCTGAATAGCATAAGCTCTTTGCTTTTTCCATATTGCACAAAAGCTTGCAACCCGGTGATATGGACCTCTCAACAAGAACTCTTTCCCTGATTTTAAAATACTTTGCTCCTGATCTTCTGGATTCTTTCAAATTGCAATTATCCAGATCTAATACACTGACAAGAACTTCAGTTCCCAAACATAATTAAAGAACAACTTCTGTAAAAGCCCTCCATTTGATTCCCTCTCTCTCTCTTTATCAAATTACCTAATTACTAAATATAAAAATAGATGTCAGATGCAGATTTCTCCCTTTAATGCTATTCCAATTTGTTTATTGGTAGGCAGTATTTGCAGGATTTTGGCGGCCAGCTGCTTCTGTGCTGGTATACAAAATGCCAAAGTTGCCAGCCCCCAGGATGCTGTAGATGCTGGCAAACCATAGGCAGTTTGAGATAGTGTGAAATGGGAGAAGCCTGAGATCTCACTTTATTTTTCTTCAGTTAATGAGTGAAGGGAGAGAGATTCTATGGTAAAGTCAAATTATACTGTAGTTATATATAATTATCATCCCTAATAAGAAAGAATCAGTCATGAGGAGTGGGACACCGTCTTTTGGCACTGTAACAGCTGTATTAGTAAGGAAAAAATGGAAATTTGTGTAAGGATATTACTCTTTTGATGTCCCCAAGAAATGTAAGCAGTCAGAACATGAATTAAACAGTCATAATTTTTTTAAAAAACTGAATAGTACATTTTGGGTAGGGTTGGCCTTTAATTACTGAATATTTTATAAATAATTTATAAATAAAAAGTGTACAGTATATGGAATACAACACAAACTCTATCACCAATAAATAACAATACTTTGAATCACAACTTATGAATTATAGTAAGCGTTGTTCCTAAGTCTTGTCAAATTATTCAATATTGCTCAGTGTATAACTGCACCAATCTACTCTAATGTGACAGAAAGACTTTGGGGAAAAATAAATCAATAAAAAATTGTAGAAAATGAATAGAAAGTTTAGTTTAGAACATTTGAAAAAAAACTATCACATAATTCCTATAATGAAACACAAAATAATTTAAATAAAAAGAGAAAAAACTTGTATGGTTAGCTTTAGATACTGCATAATAAGTATTAAAATACTATCATATAAGGATTTTCTTGGTTGGTTGGATAGACAGACAGACAGACAGACGGACCAGGTTCGATTCAGAGGTTTTCAGTAATTCAGATACATTCTCTGGGCAGATGACAAAATTGAAATGTTTCAGACATAACAAAATGCACTTGAGAAGAAAAGGAAACACTGCTCTAAACCACAACCGCAAAATGTCAGTCTTAGTGGTGGGACTGTTTTTCCACATGATTACCATCTTTTTCAAAACTATACACTGGGCAATTTACCATTTTTATGTAACCACATATTAAGATTTTTATCAGGAAATTTTAGAATGGTCCATTTGTTTATACTCTGAGAGGGCCTAAAATTGTTCTTGAAGCAAAACAATGAGCCTAAACAATCATCTAAGAATAAAAGTCAACTCTTAAAGAAGACCTGTCATTATGCTATTATGCATGTGTTTTTTGTATGCATAAAAGTATGCTCACCTCAGGTGCTACTATCTTGGGTTATTAATACTATTTCACCCACTAACAAAGAACTACAGGAGCCTAGAATTCAGCTTTAATATTTTTAATATTTATGCTGATATGTGTTCCAATATGGCTATTAAGGAAATTAAACAGATACCCTAATTAAAATCAGGTGCTTAATAGTTGTTTTTCAACTTAAGGTATTTTACAGAGTAAATCTGCACAAATTAGATTAGGTATCCTATCCAGAAAGTTCTTAAGGTTAGTTGCCATACAACTTAGTGAGAACTGCAACAATTAAAGGCATTGGAACAACATTTTTTATTGTGGTTCACTGTGCCTGATACAAGAATAAGCTTACGAAATGTCTGGTTTTACATTTGTCACCTGAATAGCATATGTGTTATTAGTTATTCCTATCATCTCTTTGCATTTGCCCCATTCCACAATAACTTGCAACCTGGTGATATACAGTATCTCACAAAAGTGAGTACACCCATCACATTTTTGTAAATATTTTATTATATCTTTTTATGTGACAACACTGAAGAAATTACAGTTTGCTACAATGTAAAGTAGTGAGTGTACAGTTTGTATAACAGTACACATTTGCTGTCCCCTCAAAATAGCTCAACACACAGCCATTATTGTCTAAACCGCTGGCAACAAAAGTGAGTACACCCCAAAGTGAAAATGACCAAATTGGGCTCAATTAGTCATTTTCCCTCCCAGGTGTCATGTGACTTGTTAGTGTTACAAGGTCTCAGGTGTGAATGGAGAGCAGGTGTGTTAAATTTGGTGTTATCGCTATCACTCTCTCATACTAGTCACTGGAAATTCAACATGGCACCTCATGGCAAAGAACTCTGAGGATCTGAAAAAAAAATTGTTGCTCTACATAAAGATGGCCTAGGCTATAAGAAGATTGCCAAGACCCTGAAACTGAGCTGCAGCACAGGGGTCAAGACCATACAGTGGTTTAACAGGACAGGTTCCACTCAGAACAGGCCTCGCCATGGTCGACCAAAGAAGTTGAGTGCACGTGCTCAGTGTTATATCCAGAGGTTGTCTTTGGGAAATAGATGTATGAGCGCTGCCAGCATTGCTGCAGAGGTTGAAGGGGCGGGGGGTCAGCCTGTCAGTGCTCAGACCAAATGCCGCACACTACATCATATTGGTCTGCATGGCTGTCGTCCCAGAAGGAAGACTCTTATAAAAATGATTCACAAGAAAGCCCACAAACAGTTTGCTGAAGACAAGCAGACTAAGGAAATGGACTACTGGAACCATGTCCTATGGTCTGATGAGACCAAGATGAACTTATTTGGTTCAGATGGTGTCAAGCGTGTGTGCCGGCAACCAGGTGAGGAGTACAAAGACAAGTATGCCTTGCCTGCAGTCAAGCATGGTGGTGGGAGTGTCATGGTCTGGGGCTGCATGAGTGCTGCCAGCACTGGGGAGCTACAGTTCATTGAGGGAACCGTGAATGCCAACATGTACTGTGACATACTGAAGCAGAGCATGATCCCCTCCCTTCGGGGACTGGGCCGCAGGGCAGAATTCTAACATGATAATGACCCCAAACACATCTCCAAGACAACCACTGCCTTGCTAAAGAAGCTGAGGGTAAAGGTGATGCACTGGCCAAGCATGTCTCCAGACCTAAACCCTATTGAGCATCTGTGGGGCATCCTCAAACGGAAGGTGGAAGAGCGCAAGATCTATAACATCCACCAGCTCTGGGATATTGTCATGGAGGAGTGTAAGAGGATTCCAGTAGGAACCTGAGGAGTTCTGGTGAACTCCATGGGTTAAGGCAGTGCTGGAAAATTATGGTGGCCACACAAAATATTGACAATTTGGGCCCAATTTGGACGTTTTCACTTAGGGGTGTACTCACTTTTGTTGCCAGCGGTTTAGACATTAATGGCTGTGTGTGGAGTTATTTTGAGGGGGCAGCAAATTTACACTGTTGGTGAACAGGCACACCCCCAGCTGCAAGCTAGAATGAACACGCTCTTCACGTGCCTCCCTCTCCATGGCAACATGTCACCACAAAACCCTGTCAGTTTTCTATCCTCCAGTAGCTCTGCTGGTCTTGTGTTCTTGGCTGCACTTTCCCTCCAGTTTGTATCTTCTCCCCTCTGTAGCTTTCCCCCACCTCTCCCACAGGCTTTGATCTTCAACTATCTCCCCCTGTCATCAATCAGCAGCTGTCAAAAGTCTGTGTCGGTTTCTCCAGCCCTGCATCACAGGGAGGGAGATCGGGTTGTCAGCATTGTGAAGTGGAATAAGTATATATATATATATAAATATGGTTGTGATATAAACATAACAAAGAGGTACATCAGGTACAGTGTAATAACAAAAATTGACAATAGTACCAGAGATAATGCTCCACAAAATTCAGGGGTTGCCAGAAAGGTTGGACCAGAGGGCATTCCCAGAAAATGTGACATTGTCCCTATGACGCCATCACAACGCCAGCATCTGTCCATGACAAATCCGCTCAATGTCCATCAGTTGACGAGAAATATCAGAGAGGCAAAGGACCCCCCAGAGGAAGTGTCTAAGCTGGAGACCACTCCAGAAATCCGATGGAGGGTCGACATACCCAGACAGGGCCCCCCGAGGACAGGCCACCATCACTCCCCAAAAAAGTCCACAAGATGGAGATGGCCAGCAGCAGTCAGGCCGCGAAACCCGTAACCATCAAGACCCGGGGGGGGGGGGGAATCCGGGTTGCCCACCACAGGTACCATAGGCGAAGGGCGTGGGGAGGCAGCAGAGTGCAGAAAAGTGTCCCTGACAACTAACAGCGTACAACTCAATATGGGATGGCTACGCAGGTCCCTGGGCAAAGGTGTGGAGATCCAAGGCCAACTCCGTGCTGTACCACCTGAGTCTTCCAACTCCATATCCACCCACTGTTTAGCCCCCGAATGGCAGTGCCAGTCAATCTGTCTGGTCAAGTGGACCGCTCTGAAATAGGCTTTGATATTTGGTAGACTCAGACCACCACAAACCTTAGGGAGATGGAGGAGCTGAAGCTTAATGGGGGGCCTGCGATGGGACCAGACAAACTCTAGGAACATGGAGTCCATACATCGGAAAAAAACGGATGGGAGGCACACAGGGAGGGCCTGCAGCAAGTACAGGATCCTAGGCAGAGTGGTAATTTTAAGGGCGCTACATCTACCAAACCACGTCAAGGTGAGGGAGTGCCAATGCGCCAGATAAGCTTTGATTCTATGAGGCTAACTTTGGGAGAAGTTAGCCTCGTAGAGAGATGCAGGATCAGGGGTAATGTTAACACAAGGTACCGTATGGAGTTCGTAGCCCAATGGAAGGAGCCAACCATCCACAATCCCTCAATTGTGACATCATCGATGGCGATGGGCATGGCAAAAGACTTGGCAAAATTAATACGAAAAAAGGACAGATCACCGTAACGCTGAAGAGCCTGGACCAAAGCCAGGAGGGAGGTCCGGGGTTCGGTTAGGAAAAAGATCAGGTCGTCGGCAAATGCCGCAACCTTATGGGATCTAGAAGATTTACAGAAACCCGCAACCTCCATTTCCCCTCGGATAGTTCAGAGAAACGGTTCAAGAGTAAGAATGAAAATCAGAGGTGAGAGGGGGCAACTCTAGCAAGTCCCAGAGTGGGTGTTGTTGACCTTGACGGCCGCCGAAAGGCATGAGTAGAGGCATGAGTAGAGGGAGAGGATCCATGACAGCATGGAGGGCCCCAGCCCAATGTGCATCAGGACTGCCTGGATAAACTGCCAGTTAACCCTATCAAATGCATCCGTAGATAGCAGGAGAAGGGGGGACCGGGAGGATCTGGCAGCATGGATTAAATTGATGACTGACCCGGATAGTGTTGTTACGTGGCTCTCTGAGAGGGATGAAACCCACCTGGTCATTGTGAATGAAAGATTGGATATGTTGTATGAGCCTGTTGGCCAGAATCCTAGCAAATAATTTAAGATCCGCATTCAGGAGCGCAATGGGGCGATAGTTACTACAGTGGGACTTACCCTCCTTAGGTATCAAGGAGATATGTGCCCTTAATGAGTCAACTGGCATGGGTTGGCCGTCCTTGACTGCATTGAGGGCAGTGAGCAGGTGAGGGGAAAGAATGTTGTTGAAGGTCTTGTAGTAAGTCCGGGTAAACCCATCCAGCCCCGGGGGCCTTTCTAGGTTTGGATTGTAACAGGGCCAGGTCAAGTTCCTCAACTGCGATGGGGGCTTCCAATTCTCTCGCCACCTCAGGTGATAGCGATGGCATGCCTGACGCTGAGATATAGGAGTGAATGGAGGCAACAGTCAGGGAAGCAGTCACCGTGGCTGGACCCTCCCCCATACCATATAGTCCCTGGAAAAAGGTACGAAATTCCGCAGCCATGTCTCGCGAAGTAGTCACCTTCATTCCCCCAGCCGATGAGATAAAGGAAAAAAATGTCCTGGCGCGGGAGCCCCACAAGGCCCACGCTAGCAGCGTGCCGGGCTTGTTCGAAAACTCAAACAATCCTGCGGGCCCAAATCCACTTCCGTTTCATATTATGAAACAGGTGAGACTGCAGTTCCTCCCACACCCTGACCAGTTCCTGATAAGTGGATTGTGCCAAAGAGGCCTTATGGACACCCTTTGTCGTCTGCAGCCTGGTGAACAGGTCATCCGTGAGCTTAGCGCGTTCCCACTTCAGATGTGCACCAATGCGAATGAGCAGTCTTGTGTGCTTCCCACACTACGAGGGGGTTGTCAACTGAGTCGCTATACGAGGCAAAGTAGTCCAAAAGCGCAGACCGTAGTGTGGTACGGGTATCCGACGACTGCAAAAGAGCCTCGTTAAGGCGCCAGGAGGGGGGGGGGGGGTTTGGGTGAGATGGGTCTAGATGGATAGATAGGTGAATCAGAGCATGGTTAGAGAGATATACGGCATCAATCTGGGCAGATACAACCTGCGGAAGGTCTTTGTGTGGCAGTAGGAGGTAGTCCAGTCGGGAGTAGATCTGGTGGACCTGGGAGAAATAAGAGTAGTCACGGTCTTGGGGATGTAACAATCTCCAGGGATCAGTAAGGTGGAGGAGCACCAGTTCAGA
Source organism: Pelophylax lessonae (assembly GCF_965119305.1). Lineage (NCBI taxonomy): Eukaryota > Metazoa > Chordata > Amphibia > Anura > Ranidae > Pelophylax > Pelophylax lessonae. Next base: position 412,280,272 of record NC_138769.1, read on the forward strand.
CTTTAGCCCTCTCAGTAGGCATATGACAGGTGGGATGTGGGAGGAGCCTCTAGAGACATCTAACTGAGGATCCATCGCAAAATGAAGGTCACCCCCAAAAATGAGCAGCCCTTCCGTGAATTCCTGGAGGATCGGGAGCAAGTCGTGCATGGCCAGAGTTAGGGAAATCGACATTAGCAAAGGTGTCGTGTACACCCATGATCTGTCCTGTGAGAAGGAGAAACCAACCCTGCCCATTCGACCAGACTGCACCCAGGGCCCAGGGGACCGATTTAGCAATGAGAATGCTGACCCCCTTCGCTTTTGAGATAGGAGAAGAGCTGTGGTACACCAATGGAAAATCTCTATTGGAAAGTCTGGGGACACTGTCGCTGCGAAAGTGCATTTCCTGTAGGAAAGCAACTTGCGTCTTAAACCGACGTAAATCTGCTAGGAGGCGAGAACGCTTCTATGAGATATTTAGGCCCCTCACATTGAGGGAGGTGATCTTCAACACCCTCATAGGGGGACAAGTCACAGGGAGAGCGGGACACCTTGTAAAACAAGGGGAGGGTCGGGCCGGGGAGCCCAGTAGTGCAAGGGCCAGCCCTGAGGGGGGCAAGGCAAGGGAAAGAGGGGGGAACAGAGAGAAAGAGGGCTAGAGAAGCAGAAACAGGGGAAGGGGGGAAAAGGGAGGAAGGATACTAACAGCAATAAAGCGAAGAAGGGTCCCTAGCTGGGTGTTAAAACAAAACAACCAGGCAGGGAAACCGTCCTAACAGGAGGGGTGGTAGCGAGGAAGAAAAAACCCATAGAATATAAAAATGGAGATGCAACAGGCCATGAATCGTGGGACCAGGGAACACCTCAGTCATGGTCCACACAGCAAATAATAAAACACATGTAGGGGAGAGCAACCAAACATATACAAATAGATGTGGCAATAAAATCATTCCCCAGCCCATCCCGTCAAAGGCCACGAGGGAGCACAGGCGTCTCGGTCACCCCCCTTTCCCGCCACAGCCACCGTGCAGTCCAGCCAGGATAACGCCAGCACATCCCACACCCCAATAGGGCGCAGGTGTTGGCGCATATGACGGTGTTCACGGCATCCTACGGCCAGGTAGGATAGAGGGAGAGAGAGAAAGAGCGCTGACTCCCCCAGGCTGAGACGGTGGGGGATGAGCCACGACATCCAAATGTTAATGCAGCAAATGAGTAAAGAGGGCAGAACCCATCGCAGAGCTTAATGGGGGCCCACGAGGCAGAGAGCTACCATATGAGCCAGGCGAGGCACAGAAATACCAACAATACCATAAGTACCAGGGATACCCAGCAGAACCGCAAGCAGGGTCAGTCCGTCCCACCACTTCAAGTCAAAAGAGGGGGGGAGGGAGGGGGGAACGGGGGAGAAGGGGGAGGGAGGAAGGGGGGAAGGAGGGATAGGGGGGAAGACGGGTAGAGGGGGGGCAGGGCAGGGAAGGAGGGAGGGGGGAGGGACAGCCCTGGGGTGACAGGAGGAGGACCATGAAGTGTTCGATAGCTTAGAGGTACAAGCATCAGTACAGACGAAGAGTACATAATGGAGCAATACTGTAAATCAGACACAGACTCAATAAAGCAAATAGATTGTGTAAAGTAGAAGAGGCAAGGTGAAAGTCCAAACAACAGCGGCTACAAAAATCGGTAGATGTAATGGTGAAAGGCAGAGAAACAAAGGCGCAGGAGGGGGGGTACCCCCAGTAAAGAATACCCATCACATGATCATGGGGTCTTGTCCTCTGGTGCAGCTGGGGTACGTTGTCGAGGTTCTCTGCTGGCAGGTCTGGAACGTGGTCTCCTCCTGGGTCGCCGCGGGCCTGTGGAGGGGGTGGCAAAAGCCTCAGGGCAAAGAAGAAAGTTAAGCCAGTCAGGGACAGACACAGCAGGCTTCATCAGGAAGGCAAACAGTGCTGGCAATTGATCCGGCGAATGGAGAAAGAAGTCAGAGCCTTGCCTTTTAACAATAAGGTGGAAGGAGTGACCCCACCGGTATGTGGCCTCAGCTGAGCGTATAACCTCCAGGAAGGGGCGCGTCATCCCCCTCATTGCCCTGGTATGGCGAGAGACATCCGGGTATACATGGATAGAGTCCCCGTCAAAGTCCATGGGACATTTCGTCCACGCCTGGCAGAGAATTTCCTCCTTGATGGTGAAAAAGTTTACCCTGCAAAGGACATCACTTGGCGGGGGAGCCGAGGCAGGGTCCTGCTGGGTGCTCACAGGCATGCGGGCGTCCTGGACCCTGTGGACATGGTCCAACTCTGTGGTGGCTTGTCCAGGAGTTGATTTAAAATAGCAACAACTGTAGAGCAAAGGTCAGAGACCACAGTAGCCTCAGGGATCCCCTTAAGCCGCAGATTATTGCCCCTGCTGCGGTCTTCACTGCTATCAAGTCTCAACTGTACATCGATAAAATGTCTCCGCATGGCCTGCTGATCTGTTTCCAGGTATGACAGCCTGGCCTCCGTGGAATTGGAGGATTCCTCCAAGTCAGTCACCCTCTCCTCCATAGATTCCACCTGTGTGCGGATGTTCTGCAGCTCCTTAGAGAGAGCATTAACTATGGAAGCTGCCATTTTCTGTATGTCCTGTTTAGTAGGCAGGTCTGCAAGCATCCCCCTGATAATGCCTTCAGTCTGTGAAGTCAGGGTGTCTGAGGGTCCAGGGGGAGAATCTGAGAATCTGGCCAAGGGAGATCGGGGGAAACGATCGGGGAGTCCAACCTGCGATCTAGGGGCTGATCACCACCCGGTGGGTTAGGCTGCGTGGACAGTACCTTTTTAGCCAGCTGGCCTGCAGTGTTGTAGCGGGGCGGCCCCATCTTGGATTGTTGGGTCGGGGTAAGTAGAGGCTGTTGGCGAAGAAAGTAGTGTGAGATGTCGCGGTTCCTGGCCTCCCCTGGTGTCAGCAGGGCATTCCGGTCAACGGGCATGTGAAGGTAAGTTGATCAGCAAGCTGTAGGAGGTTAGCCCAGTCCCGGCCTGTGCAGAGCTCCACGAGGTGCGTCCTCACTCCGCCATCGCTAAGCCACGCCCCAGGAGACCCCTTTTTCACTACCTCGGAGAGGTAACAGGAAAACCCTCCCCAGGCTTTCAAGAATGCAGTGATGAATGCAGCGTAAAGTAGCTATGGAGTATGGCTATGATTATCCATATGCTCCCAGGGAGGTCATGTTGAACATTGAGGCAAAGAGAGATTTCTGGTTTGATGAAGCCATTTGGGATTTTCTCTTTGTCCCCAAGCCCTTTCGGGACTCACCCAGGACTGACCTCAAGGAAAAGTTTGATACAGTAAAGACACAGTGGCTATATGGACGGTCTATCTACATTGATCAGGTGGAAGTTCGTCGTCCAGACGGGTCGGGCCAGGCTTGGTCCATCCGAGTGCGGGGCAGCCAGGGAGCCCTTGTTAGGGTCCCCCACCCAGAGTGATATATTTAAAAGTCACTCTCTACACATAAAACTGAACAAGTAAGGCTGGCTAGCCATCACTACGAAAAATATAATGCTGAAGTTCAAAGTTAATGTTCCAGTTGAGTTGCTACTTCTGTTCTACAGACCCCTTGGGCCATCTGGCCAGGGTCCTAAAGAGGAATTTCATTCTAACAGATCCCTTGGGCCAATAGGCCAGGATCCCCAGGATTACAAATATTTGTCTGGAAAGGCTTCCAAATTCTCAACCAGATGAAACAAAAAAAAGAAAAGGGACTGAACTGGAAAAAAAAAAAACGGGTGGCCATCACAGTGATGGGCGGTGCATCCAGGAAGTCTGGTGGGGGGTGCTCTGAAAGACCCCTTACATTTCCCTGACTCAGCAGGACTGCAGACCACTCAGGCTCCAGTGGTTTGCCCTGTTTCCCTGCAAGGAGAGATGGTCGAGAGTGACAGCAGTAGGATGTTGTATTTATCTCTCCAAAGGATTCTGCGCATAGGTAGCCAGTGTTAGGGCACAGATCTCTTAGAGAAGAAGGAACTTGGACCTGGTGTGTCAAGCACTGGATAGCAGAGGAGTCAGGGACTGGAGTGAGAAGGTCGCTCCTGCGGGGAGGGTCTTCTCACTCAACTGTTCAGGTAGATAGTCATGTGTTGGCTATATGTGAAATGTGGCTAACTTCTAATTTTCCTCTACAGGGGGGCACACAGTAGAGATAGATAGTGAGGATGTATATATTTGTTCAGACCTCACCAAACAGAGTTTGTTTGGTGGGGGGTGCATCTTTTCATGCACTTTAAAATTTGTATATGTGTACAAAACAGAGATGTCATTATATTTTTGCACTTAATTTATTTGTACATTAGTTTCTTTCCCTTTTCCCCTTTTTCCTACTTTGTGGGATATTCCTAATTTTACCAGATTTTTGTAGGAGGCGGCTGCCTCAGAGCCAATGGGGACATGGCTCATTTTTGGTGGGGGGTGGATGTAGCACCCTCCTAGGTAGGTGCTAGGAAAAGTATATATGTGGCCCTGTCTGCTTATCAGGGGGGCCTGAATATTCAGTTAGGCTGTCATGTGCTTCCAGGTGGGGTCTGTTGTGTTTGGGGAGTCTCCCCACTGTGTCCAATGAGGACTCCTGTTGGACAGTGGAGAAAACATGGCCAATAGCACACCAGGGCTTATAGCTGTCTCAGTGGGCGGAGTTTGCCGTGATGCATCCTGGGATAGGATATAAGTCTGAGGGGAGCATGTGACAGGTGGTCTTTGGTGGGAAGCAGAGTCCCAGGAGGAGGCTGACGGCTGTCTCCCCTCCTGTCAGAGCAAGCGAGGGTGTCCTGGGCGGTCGGCCTAGAGGACCGGAGGTTGAGCTGGGCTGCAGGAAGGATCCAGAGTGCTGTGGACTGAGTTGACCTGCTGGGCAGAAGTTTCCAGGAAAAACAGTGTTGTGAGTACTCGAAACTGCCCAGGGGTCTGCCTGAGAGAGGGGACTACCTCAGAAGGTCAAAGGGATCCGGAAGCCAGCTAACCAGTAGTGGTGGCTTAGAAAGGGGGTGCCAGTGTCTAAGCCCTGAAGATTAGAGAGAGAAAGGGGGTGTCGGTGTGGGCCCTGAAGTGTTCAGCAGTGCAGCAGTGTATTCAAGTAGCTACCTCAGCAGGAGTGCTTGGGGGAGCTTGAAGAGGGCTTCTTTAGTCAGAAAGCAATCCCAAGTCAATTCGGTGTTAACAGGCATCCGGCCAGCGTTAACCAGCATCAAGTCACCGTTGATAGGCATTCAGCCAGCGTCAAGTCAGCGCCAAACAGCAATATTCAAGTGTCTCCGCCAAATGTGCCTAGTTTAGTTCCAGGAGTATCCCACTCATCCCTTCTCCCATCCAAGTTACTAAATAAATACAAAACCCAAAGATACTGGACTGGTCATTGTCTCAGTGCTCACACTTGGAGAACATGCTTAAATGTGCTGTTGTTGCTAGCGGTAACCCAGGGGGACCCATATCCAGCAAAACGGCTGGGAATTGTGCTACATAAGATATAGAGAGCACACTTTTTCAGTGCATAACAGTGCTGCAGGAGCAGGAGGCTGAGAACTTCCTGCCCTCTGAATCTAAAGTAAAATATCTGATAATGGCCAGTTGTATTTTACTTTAAAGTGTATGCTTTGCATTATAACTACTAGGAATGTAGAATGTATTACAAAGAGCCCATTCATTGACTTTTACAGTTACTAATGGCTAATGTTACTATCACAGGTTTGTATGAGCTGAGATCGTTCTGCCTGGAACAGAGGAGGGAGGGGGAGGAAGGGGGAGGGGGAGAGCAACCCTGTGTTGTTGTAACTCTCAGGAGCGGTGCAGAGAGAGCCCAGAGCCAACATCAATCATAGAGAGGAGAAGAAAGGGGGCGCATGCAGACTCCTATTGTCGCAATGACACTTCATGAAAGTCTGTAGATCCTCCCACAGGTAATTAACTCTATTTTAACAGAAAGGATGCAGTTCCCAGAGGGCAGGAAACATTGGTAGATACTAGCAGCTCATAGGGATTAGGATTAAGAACAAAAAAAAAAAAGGAAACCCATACTTATCTTTTAAAAAACATTAAATAGGGTAAGGTAATGGAAAAAGCAGTGGGCAAAATGTACTGTGCTGAAATTGGAGTTAGATGTCCTGCATGTGCCACGCAAAAATAGAGGAAACAGTTGCAGTCTGCATAGTTCGCTGCAGCCAAATGTCAAATGCTCATGCTGGAAAACCAGCATTCGATCAGTACTTTCAGCCAATGGCTGCACTACTGATCAGTGTATTCTGACATGGGGGAGTCCCCCTGCCGTATTCAATAGTACAGCAGGGGAGATTCCTACTTGACGCATCAGTCATTTTGATGCGGGGATCTGTCAATCTGGTGGCTGAAAAAAAATCTATTAATTAACGTATATCCAAATATCCAGCTTAAGAAGAGAAAAAAGCAGTGGCTGCTGGACTGGTAAAACATGTTGGAGGCACTAAATTGCTATTTTATATGGCCCCATTAAGGGACATTGCATATAAGGCTCGCATTTGTTCACTCCAAATGCTGGCTCTACACATAAAAATGAAAGTAAAAGTAAAAAGACTCATAACACTAATTCTACAAGAGAGGTACTTTTAAATAGTAGAAATTACCGGGTCGAGTTCTTGGTCTAAGTGATGTCCTTGGTCTAGAAGTGTTATTCTGTACTCTATAGGTAGCTGAAACCAAAAAGAAAATGTAAAATTACATTAAATTAAATATAACTCAAACATCTGCGATCACCCGAGACCATGCAGTTCATTGAAGCAAGATGGCGTTGATAATGAAATGATGCCTCTGAAATATAAATATTTATTTTAACCATAAAAAAAGAAAATGATAAAAACTTTTTCCAGGATGGTTAAAAATGGTTGATGATGATGGCATGCTAAGTTCTCAGCAGTTTGCATTCATAAAGCAAGAGGATGGTTGAACAAAGAGATGATGAACAAAGCAAAACATTTCAAACTATTGTATAAGCAAGAAAAGACTTGCAGGCTCCCATTATGTTCAAATATAATGTCAAAAAAGAGAAAAATGAAGGCCACTAGATCTGCATTGCAAAACAAAATATGCCATTCCTCATACACCGAGCATAATGATTGTTTATCTTTTACCCAACGTTGCTGCAGCAGTCACATGTGGAATTTTAGGCAACGTAGTAGTTTCCTTAGGTGCTGCAGTAGGAGCTGTTAAGAAATAATCAAAAGTCCTAAAACAATTGAAACACACACAGACAAATCACATCCACCTGTAGAAAAGCAACATAAACACCTGTGCAAGTATAAAGAAAATGTTCTTAATATTGTCTTGCAAACACAATTGCAATAAGCCAATTAAAAGGTATATTTATATTTTTCTGTGAAGCAAAGCAAGAATGAAAGATAAAAAAGAATAAAAAAATGAAAAAAATGAAAAAAATGTACTGTAAGAAAGTCCTAAAATAGGTTCTTTGTATCATGGAGTTTCTGATTGTTTTGTGCTCTCTTTCAAGCAAATCATTGGAGCTGAGCTCCGGGCACAAAATCTTTCATTTTTTTATATTCCTCCGAAGTATCTTTTTAGTGCCGAATGCCTTTGCAAAACCAGATATTACCTTGAAAAAGTAGCAAAGATATCATCACTGTACTACACATAGCTTGTGTAGAGAGAAGATCTGAGGGTGGCACTCAGTAGGTCTTCCCACTACACATGGCATGCAGAAAACTACAGGGGGTGGATACAATACCATTCACCCTGCACAAGGAGAGAAAGCAGTAGGAACTGGCCTATATTACAGGAAGCTCATGCACAGAGGTAAGGTGCAGGAGTTGTTCTGTTCTAGATTACTGTACAGATAAGGAAGAAACACAAATAGGACATCAAGATTCCAATAGGAAAACACATGCACTTTGTATTCAGACAATAGTTGTTAAGTCTGGATTTCAGATTTAATCAGTATAATGTAGCTAAAAGAGGAATAAATAGAAACGAAGCCTGCGCAACAACGAAAGAGATGGACAGCCAGCGTGCACTTTCTGTGTATCACTCACAGCAAAATAATGCAAATTATAAAATAAAAATGTTCTGCGATCATATTGAGAAAACAATCAAATCTACAACCATAGATCAACTAGTGCTCAAACTGTGTATGAACAACCTCAATAAATATTCAGTCCCAATAAACATCTAATAGTGTAATAACTGTGCAGTCCCGATAGTCTTTAAATCAAATACTGTTCTTCAAACTCCACACAGTGAAGATCCACTCCACCACACCAATCTGCTCAGATATCAGATCTGCTCACATTGGAATAGATCTCTGTATACACAGCAGTCGAAAACAAGCAAGAAAAAGGGTAAAGCTTCTTTTTCCAGATCAAGGAGAATTTGGATCTTATCCAGGCAGATTTAATCTTCAGCCATCATTTTATAAAATATGATCAATGCCCTGAAAATAATAAATTCAGAGGATACAGTGCTCTCCATATTGAGATCAGTGTTTATTCACTGCACAACATAAAGTACCAACTACTCACAACAGTACCATATCGCTTTAAAACATCCCTGGGTATGGAGATCAAGGATCATGTATCCCTGGGCATGGAGATCAAGGATCATGTAAAACAGCAACAACACGCCTCCACTCGCTCATGTAAACCAGAATGGCGAGCGTAATGATGTCATCGCCTTTACTCTGCCCTTACATGTTACGTCCTTGCCTGGATAAGATCCCAATTCTCCTTGATGTGGAAAAAAGAAGCTTTAACATCTTTCCTGCTTGTTTTGATTTGCTGTGTATACAGAAGTCTATTCTAAGTTGAGCAGATCTGATATCTGAGCACACTTGTGCGGTGGAGTGGATCTTCAATGTGTGGAATTTGAAGAACACACAATTGGAGGAATAGTATTTGACTTAAATACTCTTGGGACTTCACAGTTTTTAATTTGATGTTTGTTGGCACTGACTATTTACATGTTATATAGATTTTATTGAGGTTGTTCATATACAGTACAGTTTGAGCACTAGTCAATCCATGGTTGTAGATTGATCGTTTTCTTAATTTGAAGCACATTTTTTAATTATAATTAACTAAAACAGGTAACAAATCAAATGTATCTGGTCAAAACATTTATGAATGTGCTTTACCTAAGTTTGCACTGTAAGCAGTTGTTGTAATTTGCAGATATGCACCTGTTGTGACCCTGGTACACACTTAATTTAGAGTTTATTGTGCTCTGTATTTGGAATATATATTTTTATAAATATTCACTTCCCTAAATCAATATTAAACTTAGACAATTATGAATAATATGGCAAGCAATATTCAAAAATAAAATCTAAACACTTGGTGGTATTTGCAATTTGTTTCATTCACTCCTATAGAAAAAAGCAATATTTAATACTTCAGCATTGTATGAATGCTCTTGTGAAAATAAATTGCGTGTCCTCTAATATTGGGATATCCATCCATTGTTGAAATATCAGTTTTTGCAATGCAAATATGTATTGTTAACATTACCAAGCAGTATTTTCATAACTGCATTGGGTTTTATAAAACGGGATATCATTTATTAAAATGTATACATTATTATTATTTTTATATTTATTTGTTCTTGCAAAAAAAACAAAGGACCTCAGTGTAATTACCAGCAGTTTTTACTTTGGGATGAGAAACTCCTTTATCAATTGATGCAGGAACACAAAGTCATTTATAGACTAAGTTATGTTACAAAATACACTAACATATGCAAACAGAATGAAAGCAAATTCTGTTGCTCTCATTATCATGTGGAGATTTTGAATGAACAGCACTGATCACAGCTCAGCAACAACAAAAATATGCCATTGTTAATGTACACCCCGTAACATTAATATATACGGTAAGTAAATTGACATTCACCTAAAATTCACTTCAAGTGAATCTTCCAGGTGCACGTGTTTTAAATCACAAACATTGATTCACCAAGAATGAACATTTGGAGAAAACCACATTCACTGCTTTATAAGTATGCCCATATGTTTATTACATGTGGCAAGGAAAAAAGGGCAGAATTTTATACAACCAATTCTCTAGTATCAATTTCTATAGCTTTACATAATCTTATTACTCTTTTCACTGTCCTATTATATAATTGCACTTGTGTACATTACATTAGTACTCTTACCACTGTTTTAAGAATCACAATTATAACACAATGGTTATTTGGTTAATTGGAAGCAAATAGATGGTTGTTATGATCGACTGTAACAGGAAGCTGATATGTACAGGCAAAAAGCCTTCCTACAAATATAAGTTCATGTTAAGTTTTGCCAGATTTATAGTTAGAACATGTGTGAAATTGATGTACACCATAATTAAATGTGGACTTTGAAATATTACACATTTTGTAGAACATTTTAAAGTTTTAATAATGTATAAATATATTACCAGGCTTTGTACGAGTCCGAGGAGATGGTTTGGGTTTTTGGGTTATTGGTTGTGAAACTTTTTTCACGGGAACTGGAGAAAAAGAAAACCCATGTACAGCCATTTTTAAATAAATGTCCATAATGTGTACCACACTATAAATGTGAAGACTTATGAATGAAGAATGAATGAAAAAAATGAGTAAAGAATGTTCTGTATGAGGCAGTATGATGATTTTTTTTATTACAGTATATGGATAGAATGATTAATACTGTAAAAGCATGACATGTTATTGGAGCAGTATGTTTCAGCTAATACTAGGTATAAATACTATATACAGTTTGTCTAAATTCATGGTAAAAACCATATATAAACTCAACAGATTTACTTTTAAGAAATAATTGTTAGTGCAACTATAAAGCTGTACACAGTGTAGTTGTACATAAACTAGAACTCCAATACTTTATACCTCATTAATCATATTGGCCAAGCAGAGGTGGCCATGCCAAAATGTCTTCATGCAAGTGTTGCCAGGGGCTGTCACTTGAAATTGCAGCAAGTTTACAGCTGTACACATGTGAAAAAAAAAAATACAGCCATGCACGTTTCTTTCATTTAAATATGTAAAGCAAGCAGTAGTCATACTTTACTTTACTGTGAGAGTAAGGTAATAAGGCACGCCGCATGAAAATGTTTGTTTTTAAATGATGCTGGTTCTTATCCCTACTATCTACAGTATACTAGGGAATGGAATATTAGAGTGGCATGGCTAGCATTTGCAGAGAAGACAGGTTACCAATGGAACTTGTTTGCTCCCCTTAAGCATGCAACATCACATTTTACCCAAAAAAAGAACCAACTGTGAAGTAGCAAGCTTTTGTGGCCAGTCAGAGTCTAAGGAAGGAAACTTGTTCAATTCCCCCATCAACACAGTCAGCGTTGATGGGGGAATGACTCCTGCAGTGCTGTTGTGTTCTGCTGACTTCCCTGTTGGCGGAACACAATGATTAATGTTGCCGGCTGTAGCCGTTGGCACTAATCGTTCTTGACAGGCTGGTTGTACACGAGTCAATCGCTAGATTGACTTGTGCACTACCAGGGTGCCCATACATGAATCGAAATTCCACTAATCCCTGCTGAAGCGGTTGAATTTCATTCCATGTATGGCCAGCTTTAGTCTATGGTGGGGGTCAGCAACAGGCTGAATGCCATATCCCTCTTGATCATGACCCTGTCTTTATGGACCTCACTAGCGTTGGGCACTCAGGACATATATCCTGTGTATGTATGAGAGTGTTTGTGTTTATACAAGTGGATGCACATGTGTGTATCTATGTGAGTCTGTGTGTGCGTTGGCGAAAAGCCTCATAGTTGGTACTGCTGTGCTATGAAAAAAGGGGGGCACTAGGTTGGATATACTCCTAACTCCTGCACTCTGTTCATTGAGCTGTACTTTGCTTTACTCCTCCTGACCTCTACACTCTGTATGTTAAACACTTCTGACCCCCATACTGTGCGCATAATATACACCTGACCTCTGTACACTGTACTCCTGACATTCAGTATATTACATACTCCTGTGTTCTGTACATTGCACAGTCTTTACCCCTGCACTGTGTACATTACCTACTCCTGAATGCTACACTAAATAGGTTACATACTTCTTCCCCCTGCACACTGTACATAACATACAGTACATCCGGAAAGTATTCACAGCAATTCACTTTTTCCACATTTTGTTGTGTTACAGCCTTATTCCAAAATTGATTCAATTCATTACTTTCCTCAAAATTCTAAAAATAATACCCCATAATGACAACCTGAAAGAATTTTATTTAAAATCTTTGCAAGTTTATTAAAAAGAAAAAAGGAAAAAAATCCCATGTACATAATTATTCACACCCTTTGCCATGACACTCAAAACTGAGCTCAGGTGCATCCTGTTTCCACTGGTCATCCTTGAGATGTTTCTACAACTTGATTGGAATCCACCTGTGGTAAATGCAGTTGCAGCAGTGGCCTCCATCATCCGTAAATGGAGGAAGTTTGGAACCACCAGGACTCTTCCTAGTGGGGGCCACCTTGCCAAACTGAGCGATCGGGGGAGAAGGGTCTTAGTCAGGGAGGTGACCAAGAACCCGATGGTCATTCTGACAGGGCTCCAGCATTTCTCTGTTGAGAGAGGAGAATCTTCCAGGAGAACAACCATCTCTGCAGCACTCCACCAATTAGGCCTGTATGGAAGAGTGGCCAGACGGAAGCCACTCCACAGTAAAAGTCATATGACAACCCACCTGGAGTTTCCCAAAAGGCACCTGAAGGACTCTCAGACAATGACAAACAGAATTCTCTGGTCTGATGAAACATAGATTGAACTCTTTGGCCTGAATGGCAAGCATCATGTCTGGAGGAAACCAGGCACCGCTCATCACCTGGCCAATACCATCCCTACAGTGAAGCATGGTGGTGGCAGCATCATTCTGAGGGATGTTTTTAGCGGCAGGAACTGGGAGACTAGTCAGGATCGAGGGAAAGATGAATGCAGTAATGTACAGAGATATCCTTGATGAAAACCTGCTCCAGAGCGCTCTGGACCTCAGACTGGGGCGAATGTTCATCTTCCAACAGGACAACGACCCTAAGCACACAGCAAAGATAACAAAGGAGTGGCTACGGGACAACTCTGTGAATGTCCTTGAGTGGCCCAGCCACAGCCCAGACTTGAACCTGATTGAACATCCCTGGAGAGATCTGAAAATGGCTGTGCACCGACGCTCCCCATCCAACCTGATGGGAGAAACTGCCCAAAAAATAGGTGTGCCAAGCTTGTAGAATCATACTTAAAAAGACTTGAGGATGTAATTGGTGCCAAAGGTGCTTCAACAAAGTAGTGAGCAAAGGCTGCGAATACTTATGTATCTTTTTTTTTTTTTTCATTTTTTATTTTTAATACATTTGCAAAGGTTTCAAACAAACTTCTTTCAAGTTGTCATAAGGAGGTATTGTTTGTAGAATTTTGAGGAAAATAATACATTTAATACATTTTGGAATAAAAAATGTGGAAAAAGTGAAGCGCTGTGAATACTTTCCGGATGCACTGTACTTCCTACCCCTGTACTCTGTACTCTGAAAAATACATATCTTTGACCCCTGCACTCTGTACACAACCCCTGCCTCTGACTTAGGGTAACAAATTACTCTCAAGGCATGAAAAAGTGAAAAAACCCTGCATCTGGGGTGACAAAATGTGAATGAAAGTGAATGCTAGGTTTCTTGCTGAAGCTATAAAATTAAGATAAGTGTATACATTGTGTGTATGTTCCTTCAAACCTTTCTTACTTTTTAATGGAGCCTTGCTAGGTTATCTTAGTTAAAAAAGCAAACTAACCTTTTTTGATCCCTTCCATATTGTTCAGGTAGATCTGCACCTGCCATGTTGCCATGGTCTATAGCAGGGGTCTTCAAACTTTCCTAGGAAAGGGTCAGTTTACTGTCCTTCAGTTTATTGCTTTGGGAGTAGAAAATGCCTCACGCTTGGTGGTCAATGGGGGTAAAAAAATAACATAACATTGTGGGCAGTAGGAGGAGTAATAGTGTCCCATCATTGGTGTCAGTGGGAGGAATAGTGCCCCATCAATGGTGTCAGTGGGAGGAATAATCCCCATTATTGGTATTAGTGGAAAGAATAATCCCCATCACTGGTGTTAGTGGGAGGAATAGTGCCTCATCTATGGTATCAGTGGGAGGAATACTTCCCATCACTGGTGTCAGAGGATGGAATAGTGCCCCATTGTTGGTGTCAGTGGGTGGAATAGTGCCCTTCAGGCCAGATAAAGACAAGAAAATGACCACATCCGACCTATGGACTGCAGTTTGGAGACCACTGGTACATAATATGACTCACATAAACTTTTAGACATCATAATAGTATGTTATTTACAGAAATATACGCATGCCATTTAAAAGCAGGAATGCTACTCTAATTAGCTAAAGGATTTACCGGTAGTGGTATGGGGGCTTTCAGGTCTTTGAGTTGTTGTGGACTGAGGAGGCAATGTTGTGTTAAGAACTGTAAGAAAGAACATTTTTAGTAGTGACAGTTATTGAAATATTAATACACAGAAAGCATCAGTGTTCATCGTGTTTAAATAATGTCTATGACACATAAAAAGGGTTATGTTTACTTGAATTGAGTACAGAGGACTTTAAATATCCCTGCAGATATACCAAAGTACTTCATGGCATTTCCAGAGAAGAATCCCCATCATGGTGTAAAAACGGTTTGCTCCAGTTTTACTAAAGGATCTATTCCATAAATGTTCCCAATAGGCTTCACCATCCCATGCCCCACCCCAGGTATGCAGGACTTCTTTATTGTATTAGTATGACCGCACCTTTTTGCTTGATTGTACCCAGGGAAAAGAAAAATACCAGGTCTAGTTTTGCTTTGCTGTCTCTGAAAAAGATGACTCCCTACTCTGCTCCAATAAACAGAACCAAAAAGGAATCCCAAGCCACACACTGAGTGTGTCATTGGAAAGATAAAAAACAAAGAAAACTGTAATAAAATATGAGTTGCTGCCCACAGTAATCAGATCAGACTTTGCCATTTACTGGCTCTGGCTAGCTGCTATGAGAAACAGATCTATAGTTGCTTCAGTTTTAATATTGGTGAATTAGAAGCTGTAATTTAGCAGTCTTTATAATGTTATTAGGAAAATGAAACAAAAAGCAATCCCTTACACCTAGTTAATATTAGTAAACGCCTCTAACCTCTATACATAAGCAAATCTCAAATACGTGTGATTATCAGAAGATAGTATTTTTAATTAGCAGGAGATGGCTTGGAGAATTTCCACAAACAAGTATTATAGTTTACAGAATATTTCACATCCTGGTTCTGGTTAGAGTACCAAGGAGCCATAAAGGTGATGGTATTTTTATACTGATATGATGAATTGATTGGATTGAAATCATCCACTCTGTTGGGTAAGTAAAATAATTAGTCATTATTTGAGGTAGGAAAAAGATACCTTTTTCAATGTTTAGAAGGTAAAATGTTTGATTTTGCAAATTATTGAATTATTTTGTTTGACTTCTATCTGGGTACATGGTAATAATAAAAAAAGCGTTCTAATGAGCAATCACAGAAATAAAAAAAGACTGTGTTACCCATCTGTACATCTGTGTCGTCAAAGATCCGGAGGCTAATAACATGTATAGGTACTTTCTTTATGGTTTTGGGAGCTGTGATGGAGAACAGAATGATCAACAATTATAATGAAATAGGTTATGTCACTGAAGAATGAAAACACAATTATAAAGAAAGCAGGTATGGATAGTTTTAAAAAAAGTAAAAGTAAACTAATATATTCTTGGGACTCACAAATAACTTTCAGATGCTGCTGCTCTATAGTTTCTGGAATTTTACTGAAATCTGCCCTGATTTCGCTACCCCACGGGTTTACTTACTGAAGCATATAAGAAGAGCCATGTATTCCCTGTGGTTAAATCGTGCAACTAGCTTGCCTGTTTTACATTACAGTATGAAGATTTGAAAAATATGTAAGTGGTATTGTGAAAAGGCATTTGTTTTCTCTGCATAATTGGAAGACTTGATGGTTGTTACTTATGAATCTGTTTTTTTTTCCATACCTTTCAACACCAGTGCCTTTTTATTAAAAAAATAATTGTAAGATATGTGTGTGTGTGGTTACAAAGGCTGTAAATATGTGAACCTAAGGCTCCATTCACACCAGAGCGTATTGTTTTCAGGCGTTTTTTTGGATGTTTGCCATGTGTTTTTTCATGTGTTTTTTCAGGCACTTTTTGCAGTTGTTTGGAGGCAGGCATTGACATCTAACATAAACACTTGTAATCTGCCAAAAAAGAAGCTCATGTATTTTTTTGAGCTTAAGGCGACAAAACGCTCATATATTAAAATGAATGGGATTTTGCTTGTTGGGCGTTTTGAGACTTCAGAGATGACCATTTTACGAGCTGAAAAACGCTCAGGTGTGAACAGGGCATAAGGATTAGCTGAGCCCTAAAATGAATAAACACAACATAGAAATCCTTTACTTTCATAAGTTATGTATGCTTTGTGTACAACCAAAAAATAAATATTTACAGAAAATTGTGCTATGAGCAATTTACTAAACAGGGATGACTTCTTACGTTAAAAGATCAATAAAAATGCCTAGGACCTCATTTTAAAATAGTGAAATTATAACGATATAAATAATAGTTGAAGGTTCTATAGTTTTAGGTTAACCTGTGGCCAGACTATGGCTATCCAAGCATTCACATATTCTTAACAAAAAGTGAAGGATTTTACCTATGGTACTTGCCAACCAAGCCAATCCTTACACTTTTCTCCTACATGTAAAAATCATATTTTTTTGCTAGAAAATTACTCAGAACCCCCAAACACTGTATATCTTTTTTTTTTTAGCAGAGACCCTAGAGATGTCAGATGACGTCAACCTGGGGGAAGTGGTTAAAACAAGCCCCCTGTCCTCTGTATCTGCATCTACTGGACAGCAATTCCTTCTCAAAGTTCACAATATAAGGGCTACAGTTGTTAGCTCTCTGCTCCCTTTTTCACAGAACCTGATCAGTTTTTACATTAAAAATGAGAAGGCTGCAAGGTTTAACACTCACTGCTGGGAGTGGGAAACATGGCGAAGCTGAGCTGCTAAGACAGACTTCAGTGCTTCTGTTGTGAATTTTGAGTATGGATTGCTTCCCCATATCAGCAGCTACAGGGATCAGTAAGGGCTTGTTTTTAAAGCTCATTTGCTGCTTTGTTAACAATATCTAAATGCTTGAATGTCCACAGCCTAGTTATACAGTAGATATACTTTAAACTATGCTAAAATTGGTAGTGACAGCTTTACTAAGAAGTTCCAACCATTGCTGGTTTTCCTATGAAACAGTACCCTATTCCTGTGCATACTGAAACACATAGGGGGAGATTTACCAAAACTGGGGCACACAGAATCTGGTGCAGCTGTACATTAACCAATCAGCTTCCAGGTTTTAATGTCAAAGCTTTATTGAATAAGCTGAAGTTGGAAGCTGATGTACAGCTGCACCAGATTCTGTGTGCACCGGTTTTAGTAAATCCCTCAATAGCATCTGCAAGTAGCAGGCTTGGGAAGTGCCCTGCTGACACTGCAAAGCAGAAAAAGAGTAGTAACATTTTTTTAACACAAGTATAAACTTGTGCCCAACCCTCTTCTTTTCCATCTGGGTCACAGAGATGGCACCTAAAACTGACTGTGCTGAATAATATACAGGCAATGCAAAATCAAGGCTTGGCATATACCTATATAAAGTTGCAGATCGTCCATTTATTTCACAATGCTGTATTATCAGCCCATATATATTTTTGTTAGAAAACCATTTTTATGGCCTTAACCAAAATTTAAAAAAAAGCCAGTAAGTGTAACGATAGTGTACTATTTGGAAGCTTGTGCTTACATATCTCAGTAGCTTAGGGTAGAGTTTGAACAAGTAAAATGAGTCAGAGAACTGACTTATCTCTCTGTACCCCTTTTCTAATATGACTTCTTCAACAGTTTTAATCAAAGAAGTATGCAAAAGAGTTTCCGCTGCAATTGTTCTTTAGAAAAGAATAATATATACAGTATGTAGAAATATTAATATAAATTTATATGTATATAAATAGTAAAACAAACCAGCCATAAATCATCAGTGTAAAAAAAAAAAATTGACCTAACACTAATGCTGATGTTTAAAGGAATTGTAAAGTCAGAAGGTTTTTTAACTTAATGCATTCTATGCATTAGGATAAAAAAACCTTCTGTGTGTAGCAGCCCCCCTAATAATCGGGGACTCTCCCTCCTAATTGGTTGAGACATAGCCACGGCGCCATTGGCTCCCAGGGCTGTCAATCAAAGGCAGTTACAGTAGCTAATCAGGAGAGAGAGAGAGGGGGTGGGGCCAAACTGCAGCTCTGTGTCTAAATGGAGGGTCGTGTCTTGCTGTGGGGGCCCTCAGCAGGAGGGAGGGACTAGGAGCAACAACGAGGGACCCGAGAAGAGGAGGATCCAGCCTGCCCTGTGCAAAACCAACTGCACAGAGTATGTAAGTATAATATGTTTGTTATTAGAAAAAAAAGAAAAACAAGACTTTACAATCACTTTAAGCAGTCTGAGGAGGGTAGCAAGCATGAATGAACCCAAACACACAAAAAACATGTGTGTGCACTCACATAGAACAATATTGAAGAAACCTAGGTCAATTGAGACCAAGTCACACTACCAATCCATATAACAATCCTTAAGTTGCTCTCCATTTGTTTTTCTAAACTAATACTCGGCTAACGCTGGGAACATCAAATCTGTACTTTATAACTTTTAATAATGCAGATTCCTATAATATATGGTTAGCAGCAGGTTTTATGTCAACTCTTAATGTGCCTACCTGTGAGCAGTCGGAAAGGGCTATACTTGGTTTTATCCCAAGGTCACGTCCCCATATAATATCACTTGAAACAAAGCATACATGAAAAAATAGGTGCCCTGAAATCTCAATAGATGCCCCTTTATATTTTTTTCATTTCCAATTTCAGCTGTAGACCGTGCTCAGTAAAAAACAAGACCTAGGCAACTATACTGAACTAAACATTTTTTTACTATACTAGAAAAACGAATATCTCAGTTACCAGGTTTTGACTGTGGTATTTTATTTGACTGAGTTGTTTTAGGGGTTGGAGGTGCAGTAGTTTGTGTTTCACTTTGCACTGGAAAATAAATAGAAGAAAAACATAACAAAAAAAAAAAAACAACAGATATTATAAATGATTTTTTGATATTAAAAAAAAAGAACGAAAAATGTCCATTATGCGATTGTTCAGGAGAGGAACAAAAAGCAAGGAATGCAGAAAAGAAAGAACGCTAGAGGAGACATGCCTTTTTATATAAAATAAAGAAATATTTTTATGCTCTGGAGCACAGTTTTGTAGCAGTGGAGAAGGTTACAATATTGCATAGTAACACATGATCAAGAGTATACTATTTCTTGCAGCAAATTATACAGCATTGGGCTTATTCAGTAAAGTATATGGGTGCAAAGGGTAATGACAATGCTCATCATATAATAATCCATAAAAACCAATCAGCTATCAATATTATTAAAATGTATTTACATAGTGCCCTGCATATAGTGCTATACAAATAGGTGAAGAAGAGTCCATACATATCTAGCAGATAGTAGATGTGAAAGTAATGTTTAATCTGTTAATGAAATAACTAAAGAATATCTATGAGAGGAGTTTACAGTATGTTTATCCTGAAGAACTGTGCTTTTTTAACTTTCCTATTTTAAAATATTGTGCAGGGTACATGTAATGACAAAGTATTGTGTTTCAGAACATCATAACTGAATGTGTACAAGGTAAAAGAAAACATAGCAGTAACATATTATTGTAATATTGTTATGTAATGAACACAATAAAGTTATCATAACATAAAACATGACATCTGTTCTTCGTTTTTGTACATTCATGGAGAAAAGAACAAGGTTCTTTAATCTGGTGATCAAAGTGATGAATGGCATGTGAGCACAATTGTTCCATTAGTTCATGGGAGGTGTCCATCAATAGTAAGAACTGTGTAGATCATAGATCCAATTTATGCATAGAGACTACACATGCGTAGCATCCAAACAGGAGGGTTAGGAAAAGGAAGAGGTTAAGGGTGTGGGGGATGGGTAGGGGACAAATAGGGGAATGGGTAGGGGAGGGTATCTGTCCCCTAACACCACCTGTTAGGGAAGAGATAAAGCCTCTAACAGGTGGTGTTTTAAGCAGCGGGTGTGAGAGATAGAAAGTGGTGGCGAGAATCTGGATCTGCTGCTTAGGAATAAGGAATTGCCACTGAGACCAGATTTTGGTGTAGGAATTCAGAAAGTGGTTCAATTCTGCTGTAAGGTATTCCATATTGTAAACATATTGGATGTGTTTTTATAGGTCTGGTTTGGGCTGGCTCATTGGTTATTGCCTATTCAATGCAATTAAGCATCTGGCTGAAGTCAAAATATGATTCATTAATTTAATGGAATATTTAGGCCCAGAAGTAATTTACCTGGTTCAAAGGAGATAGATAGGGCTAGTAATGTTTCAAGAAAGGAGTTGGTTTAAAGTCAGAAAGTGTAACAATAACCAGTAAATTATTGTATAGGCTATAGGCATCTCCAGAAAGTGGATGGAATTGTTGGGTTAAACATTGGAGAAATTTTGGTGGGTATACCACTGTTAGATGATTATTTTGGATCTCATTGTATAGAATGAATATAGAGGTTTTATTGGTGCTACTCCATATCTCCTCCAAAGCATTATGCTCTGGAGTGCAACCCAGGGAGTCTTCCTATTTGAGAATACATTTATGAAATGGGTTACTGGTAATAATATTTAAGTATCTATAAATGTCTTATATAAAGTGTGCTTTTGAAGGGCCTTCCAAGCAAAGTTCTTCAAAAGAAGGCAACCTAAAAAACATCAGGTTTTTGAAAATAGTGAGCGTAATTATTGACTTGAAAATAGATGAATAAAGACTTTTATGGTAAGTTGAGAGGGGACTGCAGGCCCTGGAAAGAGAGAAGGGTCCTATTTTCTTTGTGAATGATGTCTTGAAACCAAAAATACAAACATTTCCAGCCAGGTTTATGTTGGTACCTAGAGAAATTATAGTGTTGAGGGGCAGGGGGGCTGTAGAAGACAAATGGAATTTGTCTTTTCAGTATAACCATTTATTTTTGGTATGGACCATGACGGGAAAAAAGATTCCTTCAAGTTGGTAATGACTGACCATAGCAGAAAATTCAAATGAATAGGCATGATCCAAATCTTCTCTATCTCCGTCCATCTGTTAAAAGGATGAAAAGCTGACCAAGAGAGCAAGAGGTTAATAGCGTAGGTTGGCTTCTAGAAAGTCCTTAGTGATGTCAGGAAAGCCAAGATCTCTCTGGGATTGACAGGAGAGAAGAATCTATTTAGGCACTCTATACCTTTTATCATTCCAAGTGAAGTTTAGCATAGCCTATTTTATTCTTTAATCTTTGAGGAGGATCTTATCTGGCTAGGATTTACAGTAGTAGACTAATTTCGGTTAAAACATATTTTAATGAAGGTTTTTTTATCTATCCATATAGTTTTACATTTTTATAGGTAGTTTTAAGGTTGCTTTGAATAGCGGCAAGAAATTAGTGTGATTTAGTATAGATACTTGGGAGGTAAATAGAGAGGTGAATTTGAAGGCTAGAGGACTAGAAGACTGCTGAACAGTGCCTGTGGGGGTAAAAAGCTCAAACTGTACTATAGCAATGATAGTAGTGTCTGATAAGCAAAAAGGAATTGCAGAGCTAGGAAGAACTAATCAGAAATTATTGTAATTATGACAGCACAATTAACCCAAGATGAAGCACAATAATATATTAACTGTAAAAATCTTGCAATGTAAGTGATTGACATTAATGGTTATTTTTGGTAGGGAAGCAGGTTATGATGATGGAAATATGATAAGAACATGTGTGTACATGGAGAAGACAAAAGGGGCTCAAACAGTGCTATTTGAAACACTCACAGACAGAGGATAAAAGGAAGAGATAATGTTAAGCTATGAGAGATAAATACTGCATCTGTTTAGAATGCTAGAAGGGCATTAGAAAAGAACACAAACATCTGGGGCAGCAATATGTGGTCAACAGCATCAAAGGTTGGAGAAAAAAGTGTTTATTTACTAAAGGCAAATACGCTGTTCCCCTTGGAAGGAAAGTTGACTCTGCAAGGGAATATTCACCAAGGCTTTGTCAATATGGTTAAATTTAATGTGGCAAAATACCCAATTGTGTGTAAAGAAAATAAAAAAAAAACAGTATTTTGCTTGCACATGATTGAATGATGGAAGTCAAAAGAGCTTCTTCTCACTCAATAAGCTCTGGGGAAAATTCCCTTGTAAATTACAACTCCAATTGCAAAGCGAACCTTAGTATATTTTGCCATCAGTAGACCATTTGCAATCTTAATTACCAAAGGGTGTTAGTGGAATGGGTAGGAAAGACTGAGGATGATCATCAGGAAATTAGTAGAAACAGCTTATCAAATCTAAGTTGATGTATTGTTTAATAGGTAGAGAAATGGATGCAAAAATTATTAAAATCGAAGCATTTATTAAAGACAACAAAAAACAATATACATTTAGACTACAGCTATAAGGAGTACGCAGGGGAATCACAGCACACAGCAAAGCACAATCCAAATACAGGGGCTCAGATGGATAACTGTCAGATGTGAACATGCACAGGTGCGCTGAAGCATAATCTGTCAAGGGAGTGGTATGTGTATTCTCAGGAGCACAGTGAAAGGAAGAGATAGCAGTGCAGCAGCGAGCAATGCATTTCAGGGACTCTTCCTCTTTTTCCAAGCTGTGTTATTGCATCTATTTAACCCCTTTTTTGCTTTATTGGAGTGTGCAGAATAAGTTTCCAGTTGACCTCTGATTTCAGGTAATTTGGCTTGCCATTCCTGATACAAATACACATAAGAGTAGGTAATTGTAATTTTAAGTGTGGCTCCACACCTTTCATTGTGGTAACACATGATAAACATTCATTGTCAAAATTCATGGTTTAATACATGCTTTGCCACAATTCACAGGAATTCTTTAGAATGCTATAGAATAATTCTTATTCTAAACGGCACTCCAATACACAGGAGAACCAAACACATCTGTGCTACAGCGTAAAATGTGCATGTGAATGTTCTGTACCTTGTAGTGCAGGTACATTTTTTTCCTGTGAAGGGTGAGTTTATTCAAACTGAACTGGCTAACCTAACATAATGGGCTTTAACAAATGTGTGTGTTAATGTACATGCATCAATGCACGCAATGTACAAGGGTTCTTCAAAAAGTTTCTACACTTTTTTTATAGGTTTCGCAGCCATCTTCAGCACAGCGTGACAACTCTTATACTAAACTGCAAGGTTGGATGTTTACTGGGAATGATAGACGATGAACTGGAAACTACCCCAAAGTTGTTTCTTTGCCTTCTGTACTTCTGTACTTCTATCCATGGAAGGTAATCGCGATCCAGTGGATCCACTCGGACCGGGTGGGTATTAAAGGATTGAGAAAATTATTTGAGTCAAACCTGCCTTTGTCTAGAATGACCTATGAGGCCTGGGGTTGTCCCAAAAATAGATTTACAGGATACTCTGGTTGGGTGGGGACAAATGTTGGACAGAATAACCCAGGGAGGAAGGAGGAGGGAAACTGGATCTTTGGGTTATTTGGTTTAGTTGTTTTCTGGATATACTGGACTGGGGCTCTGTACCACAGAACTGTACCATACCACTTTCTGCTTTTTGCAGAACTTGAATGCACTCCACACTTTAGTTTTTTCATTTATATGGTTTTTGTTTCATTGTCTAAGGGTTTTAAAAAATATATTTCCCTGTTGTTTATTTATTGTGATCATTGTATTCTATATATATATAAGGTTGCCATAAGAGTATGGCATGCATTGACATTTTCTATGTCATCAAATGTGTGGAATCAAGTGGGAAGAATGTAGTTGTATTCCTATATGACTTAACTTTTTTTATGTACCATTCTGGGAACCTAAATGTAATGTAATCTTCCTGTGATGTGTAATTATGGTATGCACTTATTCAGATTTGGCAATGTTTTTTTTTGGTATATGAATGGCAAATAAAAACAAAAAAAAAAACTGCAAGGTCAGCCGACTTGCCAGACAGATTAGTCACATGACACTCTCAGATATGACCAATTACTACTCTTCCTGCCCTCACCGTTTCCAATGACATTTTAAAAGTGCAGATACTTTTTGAAGACCCCTCATGCATGGATTTGTTGGAAATTCATGAATGGCAGCATTATTATGACTCCCAGCAATGATCCCAATGCTGTTCCTGAGGTCACCATGCTTATATGATCACCTCATAAAAACCCTCCCCCCACTACCTACTGTCTGTGTCACTACATTTACAGCCTGGTTAGCTCTGTACACCATTTAAGATTATCCTACACTGAACACAGAGAGCCTCCTACATAGTTTAAAAGACTGTCAAACCTGCAGCATAACACCAGAGCACAAGCTTGGTAAACAGAAAACTATTTAATATGTTAGTTTTTAATATAAAATAAATTGTCAGATGATATATAGGAAATAAGAGCTAAAAGTGGAGGTTAGAGTAAGACATATTAAAAAGCTGTTTTGGGTTTATAATACCATGTGGTTAAGACAGGGTATTGCTTGACAGATGAGAAAGCATTCCTAAACTCCTACAGAGCATATTTTTATGTCAGGAAAATCCTCATTAATATTGTTTTTTTCTTCAACACTTTTTGCTTTTTCAATCCTTAATCGATTGTACTCTAATTTAATTTGAAACTGATTGACTATTATGGGTAATGCACCTTGCATATACTCATTACCATTTGCATCGTCATATTGAATAAGCCAGGATGACTAACAAAGCAGGTGATAAACTGTCTTGTCTTATGATGGAACAGACTGTTAAAAAGTGCTCTTCATCTGCAACAGCTTCCATTTAATAGTTGTGTATGCAAAGATAAAAGAATAGCTGCAGAGAATACTTTAGCTATAAGTCTAATCAGCTAAATCATTTTAAAGCATTCATGCATAGCTGTCTGCACTGTTGGGTTATGATTGCTGAAAAACAAGCCAATTTAAAAACAAGCCACTTTACCACTTGGAAGTGCTGAATTCGAAAATATATGGAGTGCAATCAGGTTTATTGGCATCTTTGCGGTTTGTGCTGGTTTTGGCACTGAACAGAATATAACAGAAACCATGAGTAATAGGGGAAACAGTAAATTGTGAAAGAAAGGTTTGTTGTTTTTCCAAAGTGCTTAAAAAATTTACCAGCAGTTGTTGGTGGACTTTGAGTTGTTTTGTGAGGTTTAGAAGAAACATCTTTTTCCGTTTTACCTGGCACCGGAAAAATATAGAGTTTTATTAAATATTACACTTGATTGCAAAAGCCCAGTTACCATGTTGAGTTGCTTTTCATAAACATATATACATAAGAAAGAAAAGGATGTGTGCTCAGATATAACTTGGGTAATTGTATGCAAAATTTCATAATGCACGTTTTTTGCAAGTTGAAGTCAACCAGAAACAGATCAAAAAGTTCAGAGCTGAAACCAGTTGCAATAACTTTTGACATTTGGCTGAATGACTCACACAATACTAGATTGCAGGTGTCTATTAAACCTGACACAGAAAAGCAACACTCCTTTTTATGAAATGACTCAAAAAATTGAAAAATCCCTTTGAATATGTACACTAAGAGTCATGTCAAGTATGAAAAGGATATGTTTGGAGCTGTGAATCAACAAGGGCAAGGTCGTATAGGTTTTTTGCCACAATGTTCTGTTCTAAAAAAGAAAACCACTACAGTATATCTCTGCAGAGTGACTTCAACTCTGATAGATTTGAATGGAGATGGAGATCATTCTCTCTGTCACACAAGCATAGGTGAGAATAATCAACTTCCAAAAGTATAGTGAACATAGCATTTATTTCCTAACTTACGCCATCATACAAGCATGAAATGAGAAGCATCCTTGTTGTTTGTAATGTCTAGATTTAGATAAAGTGCTAGGAAACAAGTTCTGCCATTGTGTGATCATCTTCAAATTTTCAAAACTATTTTCATTAATATTATACAGGATTTATATAGTGCCAATAGTTTGCGCAGTGCTTTAAAACATGAAGACAGACAGTACATTTACAATACAATTCAATACAGGAGGAATCAGAGGGCCCTGCTCACTAGAGCTTACAATCTAGAAAAGCTTCCCTTAAAGGTCTGATTTACTAAAGTGTAATGGCTGATAAAGTGCAGTGACGTAAACCTGGATTTGAATTGTGCTAAAGTGTGTTAAATTGCTTCAAAAATCAAATTATTTAAGGGAAAAGCCTTATTTTTCAAAATACTCTGCACATTACGTGTTTGAAGTGAACACAAATTCACACATTAAAAATCCAGGTGGTGTTTCTCATTGCTTTATTTTACTTTAATAACAGTGTTTATTTAACAATTTTTAGATTGTGTACAAGAATAAGGAGCGTTAAAAGTGTGCAAGCACATACACAGTCAGGTTTAGGCTCCATTCATACTTGTACGACTCCAATGTTGCGCCGACTTTGGAGAGCAACTTGTGAGCAACTTTGATTCAAATTTGAATGGGTGCAACTTGGATAAGACTTTAGCTTTGACCAGTGATATTTGGACAACTGTTGCACACAAGTTGCATTGTATAACATTCAGGTACGACTTTCATGCAAATTCTAAGGGTTAACATTGAAGTCTATGGCCCTCACGTTGCATGAAAGTTGGAGCAAAGTAGTGCACGAACTACTTTGAAGTTGCTGCAACTTTAAGTTGCACATATATGAAAGGTTATCATTGGAAAACATGGGGACTGACTTGTCATGCAACTTTGATGTTCAAAGTTGCATGACAAGTCGCACAATTTTGAATGGAGCCTTAGGCTTTCTCTGCTGACAATTATAACTTTGTTTGACACTATTCTGTAAGGAATTATCTGCAGAGAGAACTTGAAGATGTGATTGTTTTATAGAAGGATCAACATAGTTCAGCTCTTGAATTTTTTTTTCTATTGTCCTCTACATCATCTACATCTAGCAGATATTTTTCAGATATGGAGACTGCAGATCAGGCCGTCAAATACTGAGATGAAGAAATCATAGGCATCTCAATCTGGTTCTTTGCTTGGGCAATTTATCTCACTAGTATCATTTCACCAATATATCTGGGAGGATTTTAAAATTGTATTACAGGATTTGCTTTAGCTTGAAACACCGTTGTCACAGTTTTTATTTAATTTCCTTATGTAGAAAAAAAGAATATACACAGCTACATACATAACGTCTTAAATTGTAATTGCTGGCAACTCTTACATAGGACCTTAAAGCCAAACTTGCTTTAAATAGATCTCCCACTAGTTAATGTGTAGCACAAGGTGCAAGAGAGTACCATTATAAATTGTCCCATTTTAAGACAACACTGGAACCTAAGGAGAAACCTCTGAATTCCATAGCTTGAAGTGAGCAGGCAATCCCATCCTCCCAACATAACAACACTTGATGCCTGATCAACCTATTGCCAGGTTTGAGCACTGTGATAGGGAAGGTACTAAAGCTAATGCAAAGACCATCTGTCAAAAAATCGGAAGCTGGCTTGATATTCATGGAGGAAATTAGCTTCAGAAGTGAGGCAACAGGTTAACTTTAAGATGTATTAATAGGGCCAGGGAGCAATATACACTCACTGGCCATGTTATTAGGTAGACTGGTTCAATTGCTTGGTAACACAAGTTGCTAATCAGCCAATCACATAGTAGCAACTCAATGCATTAAGGCATCTAGGTGTGGTAAAGAGGACTTGCTGAAGTTCAAATTGAGCATCAGAATGGGGAAGAAAGGGGATTTAGGTGACTAAGTACGTGGCATGGTTGTTGGTGCCAGACGGGCTGGTCTGAGTATTTCAAAAACTGCTAATCTACTGTGATTTTCACGCACAATCATCTCTAGGGTTTACAGAGCATGGTCCAAAAAAGAGAAAATATCCAGTGAGCGGCAGTTGTGTGAATGAAAATGCCTTGTTGATTTCAGAGGTCAGAGGAGAATGGGCAGACTGTTTTGAGATGATAGAAAGGCAACAGTAACTCAAATAACCAGTTGTTACAACCATGGTATACAGGATACCATCTTTGAATGCACAACACATTGAACTTTGAAGAAGATGGGCTACAGAAGCAGATCACCACACTAGGGGCCACTCTTGTCAGGCAACAGGCAACTGGGGCTATAGTTCACACAGGCTCACAAAAATTGGACAATAGAAGATTTGAAAAATATTTCCTGGTCTGATGGATCTCGATTTCAGGTGCAACATTTAGATGGTTGGGTCAGAATTTGGCGTAAACAACATGAAAGCTTAGGCTTCATCCTGCCTTGCATCAACAGTTCAGGCTGGTGGTGTAAGTACATAGTTACATAGTTACATAGTAGGTGAGGTTGAATAAAGACAATAGTCCATCCAGTTCAACCTGTGTAAGTGTGTGTGGCTGTAATCATCTCACATAGCCCTTAATGTCCTGTTCCTTGAGATGTACGTCTAAGAGTCTTTTGAAAGGCACCATACTTCCCGCAGAAACCACCTCTTGTGGTAAAGAATTCCACAATCTTGTAGCCCTAACAGTAAAGAACCCCCCACGTTGCCTGAGGTTAAATCGCTTCTCCTCTAATCGCATTGTATGCCCTCTTGTCCTCATGCAATCCCTTCGACTGAACAGCTTTTTTTCAAAGCTGAGATCCCCATTGAGATATTTATAAATTGCTATCATGTCCCCCCTCAGGTGTCTCTTCTCCAGGGAGAATAAATCGAGCAATTACAGACGCTCTTCATAGTTAAGGTCCTCCAATCCCCTAATCAGTTTAGTTGCCCTTCTCTGGACTCTCTCCAGCTCCAACACATCCCTCCTGAGGACTGGCGACCAGAACTGGACAGAATACTCCAGATGCGGTCAGACCAGAGTTTTATAAAGTGGAAAGATTATAGTCTTATCTCTGGAATACATCCCTTTCTTTATGCATGCTAATATTCTGCTGGCTTTGGCAGCTGCCGCTTGACATTGCATGCTGTTGCCTAATCTATCATCAACCAAGACTCCCATATCCTTCTCCATTTTTGATTCCCCCAAGGGTTCCCCTCCTAACGTGTATTGTGTTTTTATGCTTTTAGTCCCCAAGTGCAAAACCTTACACTTCTCCACGTTAAACCTCATTTGCCATGTCGTTGCCCACTCCGTTATTTTGTCCAGGTCATTCTGTAGGATATCTGCTTCATGCTGTGCAGTTATTGCCCTGGCCAATTTTGTGTCATCTGAAAAAACTGATATTGAACTACTGATCCCATCCTCAATGCTGTTTATGAATAAATTAAAGGATAATTCCCCTTGGGGTGGGACTTTATAGGCACATATTGTAATAACTTGAAAAAACTTTATTCAAAATATTAAATTTATTGAAATTAACATATACAAAAGGGATAAAAACATATGGCAAGCTGATAACAGATCATATGGTTATGTGGCAAAGAAATACCGCTGTATTTGAAGAAGAGTGCCCGACGCGTTTCAGAGTTCCTTCTTCAGGGGCAAACTTTTAAATAGCGGTCTGTAAGTGATTAATCACAAAGTAATCAATCATTGAGTGTGTATTGAACAAAAGATACAATTTTAACAAAATATATAAACAGTAAATGAAATACACAGCATCAAAAAATCACTCAAAATATTCATGTTATGTATTTAAACAGAAAATTGAAAAGATATAACACTTACAGGGTCTGCCGTATAACACTTTGAGGTGTATGCCTGCCAAGGTAAAAACAAGTAGCTGGATTGCTCTCAATGCTGTCTAGAATGTCTTAATGTAGGAGACGATTGATATGAAGGTGGAGTCATATCATGTAAGCACTTTCCAAAAATGTATGCCCGTCAGCACAAAGCTGAATGGGGACAGCTGGAACCCATAAAAATGGGAGATCTGTCAGGTGGGGAAAAAAGGAATAATTACCACAGCGATTGTGACAATGATTGCTTTAGTGGTAAAAATAAAAATAATAAACTGGTTGTGCTATATTGGTGTGTAACTGCTCAGAAAATGCTGCATAGGCTCACCAAAGCAACCATAGGCAAAATATCTCTATAATTAAGTTGCTGATCATAGCAAAATAGGTTGAACACTCGGTTAAATCACCTAAGCGGATGTGAGAGCAAGAGATTTTTTCATATAGAGCGGTATTAGAGTGGAACTTATAAGCAATACAGATAGATAAGAACTGGTTGGCATTAACTGAGCAGATGCAGCATTGATGGCAGGTGGGGCAACACCATAAGCAAGACCAGTATAGGATTAGAGGAAAAAATCGATTACCTTAATAGTTGTCTGGGCTGGTTTGAAAGTAGTGCTTCAACCATCAGTCTTCCGGCAAGTGAGCAATGCTGATCACTGCCCGAAGAGGGGGTGTTTATATATGATAGTTTGATTGAAATTAGCTGTGTATGATTACTCACCTTACACCTGAACGGCAGTCTCCTAGTGGGTTCCCTGGTGCGCAGCCGCCGGACAGACTCCCTACCACGCATGCGTGCGCATAGAGCGGCGGAAGTCCGTGCGGCCGATGCGCTCCACCGGCACGATCACTTCCGCCGACGTGGTACGCAAGCGGAGGTGAAATGGACGAAACCAAAGAAACTCGAGAGCCAATGGTAATCGTTCAAAAGGCGGACATCACATAGGGTGCCCGCCTACCGTGCCGGGCATGTCACCAAGGCATACTGGATGATTGGAAAGAAAAATGGACAATTCTGGGTACGTTTAAAAAGGTGAATAGTAAAAAATTGATGAGAATGAGATATATTGACTATGTACATGAATGTTAATGTATTAATTAAAGAGATTATATATATAAAATGAAAGGAAGCCACAGTGGGGCTGTCATTCTAAACTGCAATTAGAGAGCAGGGCAGCTAAATGCTAAGTGAACCAAACAAAGTCATTTCCCACATTGCTGAATGGAATAAATAGTGACCTAGAGGGAAAGACATAGGAAACACATATGATATAACACAATGATGTGAAAATTCAAAATGACAGATTGGCATGAATGCCCAATAATCAAGAAATAAGGGACAAAAAGGAGAGAGGAAGGGTAACTTAATATTCATCAGTGGGAAATCAAAATTCAATATGTTTGTATATAGGGGAGGTATATGATTATTGTTCCATGCCTCCTGATGTAAACCCTTCAAGGAAAGGTTTAAAGGAGACCATTTCATTCAGACCTGGCGGATCTGTCGCCTTCAAGGTATAAATCCATCGGAGTTCTAGCTGTAAGAGAGTTTTATTCCAGTCCCCTCCACGGGGACTGGGATGAACTCTGTCTAGAATCAAGAATTTTAATTTCGGAAATTTTCCTGCATGTACCAATCTAGTATGTCGTCCCAAAGGTAAATCTGGATTACAAACTTGCATGCTTTTGACATGTCTATTGGCCCTTTTGAAAAATGGCAGTTTAGTTTTGCCAACATAAAAACAGCCGCACCCACAGAGGAGTAAATAAACGACTCCGTGGGTGCGGCAGTTGGCAAAGTGTCTAGGAAAAAAGGTCTGACCATTGGGTAATGTAGGGTTTTTGGTGGTTAGCATGTATCTGCAATAATTGCAATTGCCGCAAATAAATGTGCCCTTGAGTTTACAGGGATCTTTATTTTTAAGAGTTTTAAATTCACTTTGAGTGAGCTTGTCCCTCAATGCTGGTACTTTTTTGAGGGTAAATTGAGGACGGTCTGGTACATGTTTGCCCACCGTGGGATCAAGGGTCAAGACATGCCAATATTTAGAGATAATATGTCTGATGTTTTTATGTTGTTCAGAGTATTTAGTGATAATTCTTAAGGTGTTGTCAGGTTCTTTTGGAGCCTTGGGGGCTAGTAAAGTCTTTCTATCACATGCAAGCGCTTTTTTGTATGCTTTTTTAAGAGTGGTTTTAGTATAGCCTCTCAAACGGAGTCTATCTCTAAGATCGTTTGCTGCAAGCTGAAAAGTTTGTAGGTCATTGCAATTACGCCTAATCCTGAGGTATTGACCAAAGGGGATCGAGCGAACAAGGGTGTCAGGGTGGAAGCTCGAGGCATGTAGGATGGTGTTCCCCGCAGTGGGCTTACGATGGAGACCACTGCGGAGAGCACCATCCGTGTCCCTGCGTACCTCCACATCCAAAAAGGTAATGTGATTTTCATGGAAGTTCATTGTAAACGTAAGGTTAAAGTCATTTTTGTTCATTCTAGATAAACAGTTCTGTAGTAAGTCAATTGAGCCTTGCCATAGCATGAAAACATCGTCAATATAGCGGACCCACATAATAATGTGGTCCGTATAGATGGATGTTGATTCATCATGCAAGAAGGCTTGTTCCCATTCCCCCAGGTACAAGTTGGCGTAGGATGGGGCACAGCATGTGCCCATCGCTACGCCCTGCACCTGGAGGAAATGGGAACCGTTGAAAGTAAATACATTATGATGCAGTATGTAATGTAAAATGGATAATACAAATTCACCATATGCATCAAATTTGCCACTCTTTGTTAGTGTGTGTCGGATGGCGGATAAACCCCGATCGTGTGGGATTGAACTATATAAAGTTTCCACGTCTATGGTGACTAATAGACAATCATCAGGGGTAATGATGTTATCAATTTGTTGCAAAAAATGGATTGTGTCACGTACGTGTGACGGTAACGCAGTAACAAAAGGTTTTAAATAAGTATCCACTAGTTTGCTCGCATTATCTGATATCGATCCTCTTCCAGAAATAATAGGTCGCCCTGGTGGATTAGTGGCGTGCTTATGAATCTTGGGAAGGGCATAAAGGGTCGGGGTAACTGGAAAGGTAATCCGAATAAAATCCCATGTTTGTTTGGGGATTATACCATTAAGATATGCCGAGTCTATGAGCTGGTAAAAGGTTTGTTGGTATTTGACCACAAGGTCTGAAGGAATTTTACGATACCAATTGTGATTTTTCAAAATGTTTTGACACATCAGAATGTAATGGTCACTGTTCATAATGACAACATTGCCGCCCTTGTCAGCCTGTTTGATTGTGATAAGGTGATTGTCCGCTAGTTTTTTTATAGCCTGTCTTTGTTGAAATGTAATATTTTGTTTGGAAGAGGGGTGTATACGAATTTTTTCCACCTCTTTAGAGACTAGCTTGACAAAGGCGGCAATGTTGGCATTAGAGATATTGGGATACTTGTCAGATTTTTTCTTCAGCAAAGATGTCTGCGCGTTGAGGGCAGGTTCATCAGTATTTGCATCTGCTAATAGTGCCTTTAGATCTATCCTATCTATCAAATCCTCATTTTCATCAAGTAAGGAAATCAAGATTTCAAGAGCTGGATCTTTTTTGGTTACAGACGTTTGTGTGGAATCTTGTTTGTCAAACAACACCTTAAGATTAAGTTTACGGGCAAAAAGGTTCAAGTCCTTTATAAAATCAAACTTATCTAGTTTGGTATTGGGGCAAAAGCTGAGGCCTTTCGATAGCACTTCAGTTTCATCTGTAGATAGTTTATAATTTGAAAGATTCACAATGGACAAATCGGAGGGCTCTGAGGGATTGGAAATGATAGGGGACATAATTGTATCAGTGTTAGTTAAGGTGATAGTGCAGGGGTTGGAGTGAAGCTTGGGGCTCGTTGGTGGAGTGCCTCTAAAAAAATGGAATCCTGCAGATTCAAGGTAGATAGAAGAGATGGTGGGGGGTGAGAGGGAATGGGTGCATGGGTGTTAGTATAAGAACCTTCTATTGGTTCATCCATATTAGGTGGTCTAGTTGAAGGGTTTTGTGGTTTAAATAAGGAAAGATTGGTTTTGGGAAACTGTTGTGTGTTTGATTTTTTTGTGGATTGTTGATTGGTGGAGTCACCTTGATATGTGCGTTTACCTCGATCCGAGGTTTTGGGTTTAGTGATATTGGACGGGGGGTGTGAAACATTTCTAAATGAGGGGTGTGTTGAAGTGTCATGTGGAGGTTGATTGGATGCCATGGGATAGGTGGGTTTATTGGAATTCCATTTATATGCTTTATTTTGTTGAAAAGCATGAATGTCTCGATTGAGCTTTTTTTGTTTTTTGATTAGAATGTTTCTATTAAAAACCTCCAAATGTTCCTTCAATTGTTTTTCTTTTTCTTGAAACAATTTGTGAGTTTTATATTTTTGGATCTTTTCACAGATCTGCTCAATTTCAACATCTAATTTAGCCGCCCGTGCAGTGTGTTCATCTATCAAAAGGGTCATGAGAGAAGCTGAACATTTATTGAGAGTTTTTTCCCATTTGGCTTTAAAGTCCCGGTCTAAATCCTCAAGAAGAGGAAAGACCTGGACTCTAAGTCCAAAGGGATTAATTTTTTTGTCTATATATTCACGAAAAGATTTAACGTGCCAAAAATGCGCTGACTTCTTTTCAAGATTTTTTGATAGTTGGAAAAATAGTGAAAAGATGTCAGTTTCTATGAAATCCCTCTGTTCATAATCAGCAAGGTATTTTGACATTAATGTAGTCCAATCATCGCCAGTAAATTTGGCCATGTTGGATTTGAAAGATTTTCAAAATCAACCAAAATTGTAATGTAAGGTGGATGGAACAATTGCAGATGGGAAAAGGGGAAGGGAAAAGGGGAAGGTCAAGTAAAATGTGGGGAGACAGAGGGGTTGGTCCACAAGTTTAAACAAATTGGTATATAATCAATAAACAGTATACATTTGACAAAATCGTTGAAAAAAGAAAAGAAAAAAAAAAGAAAAAAGAAAAAATGGGATGATTTCACATGAGCGAAAAGCGGGGATAGGTATTTGCTACCTGGTAAGATACATATAGTGTGCTCATGTGAGATCAATCCCAAGTGTGCCACATCCCGTAATGGAAAGCTAAAGGATAATTCCCCTTGGGGTGGGACTTTATAGGCACATATTGTAATAACTTGAAAAAACTTTATTCAAAATATTAAATTTATTGAAATTAACATATACAAAAGGGATAAAAACATATGGCAAGCTGATAACAGATCATATGGTTATGTGGCAAAGAAATACCGCTGTATTTGAAGAAGAGTGCCCGACGCGTTTCAGAGTTCCTTCTTCAGGGGCAAACTTTTAAATAGCGGTCTGTAAGTGATTAATCACAAAGTAATCAATCATTGAGTGTGTATTGAACAAAAGATACAATTTTAACAAAATATATAAACAGTAAATGAAATACACAGCATCAAAAAATCACTCAAAATATTCATGTTATGTATTTAAACAGAAAATTGAAAAGATATAACACTTACAGGGTCTGCCGTATAACACTTTGAGGTGTATGCCTGCCAAGGTAAAAACAAGTAGCTGGATTGCTCTCAATGCTGTCTAGAATGTCTTAATGTAGGAGACGATTGATATGAAGGTGGAGTCATATCATGTAAGCACTTTCCAAAAATGTATGCCCGTCAGCACAAAGCTGAATGGGGACAGCTGGAACCCATAAAAATGGGAGATCTGTCAGGTGGGGAAAAAAGGAATAATTACCACAGCGATTGTGACAATGATTGCTTTAGTGGTAAAAATAAAAATAATAAACTGGTTGTGCTATATTGGTGTGTAACTGCTCAGAAAATGCTGCATAGGCTCACCAAAGCAACCATAGGCAAAATATCTCTATAATTAAGTTGCTGATCATAGCAAAATAGGTTGAACACTCGGTTAAATCACCTAAGCGGATGTGAGAGCAAGAGATTTTTTCATATAGAGCGGTATTAGAGTGGAACTTATAAGCAATACAGATAGATAAGAACTGGTTGGCATTAACTGAGCAGATGCAGCATTGATGGCAGGTGGGGCAACACCATAAGCAAGACCAGTATAGGATTAGAGGAAAAAATCGATTACCTTAATAGTTGTCTGGGCTGGTTTGAAAGTAGTGCTTCAACCATCAGTCTTCCGGCAAGTGAGCAATGCTGATCACTGCCCGAAGAGGGGGTGTTTATATATGATAGTTTGATTGAAATTAGCTGTGTATGATTACTCACCTTACACCTGAACGGCAGTCTCCTAGTGGGTTCCCTGGTGCGCAGCCGCCGGACAGACTCCCTACCACGCATGCGTGCGCATAGAGCGGCGGAAGTCCGTGCGGCCGATGCGCTCCACCGGCACGATCACTTCCGCCGACGTGGTACGCAAGCGGAGGTGAAATGGACGAAACCAAAGAAACTCGAGAGCCAATGGTAATCGTTCAAAAGGCGGACATCACATAGGGTGCCCGCCTACCGTGCCGGGCATGTCACCAAGGCATACTGGATGATTGGAAAGAAAAATGGACAATTCTGGGTACGTTTAAAAAGGTGAATAGTAAAAAATTGATGAGAATGAGATATATTGACTATGTACATGAATGTTAATGTATTAATTAAAGAGATTATATATATAAAATGAAAGGAAGCCACAGTGGGGCTGTCATTCTAAACTGCAATTAGAGAGCAGGGCAGCTAAATGCTAAGTGAACCAAACAAAGTCATTTCCCACATTGCTGAATGGAATAAATAGTGACCTAGAGGGAAAGACATAGGAAACACATATGATATAACACAATGATGTGAAAATTCAAAATGACAGATTGGCATGAATGCCCAATAATCAAGAAATAAGGGACAAAAAGGAGAGAGGAAGGGTAACTTAATATTCATCAGTGGGAAATCAAAATTCAATATGTTTGTATATAGGGGAGGTATATGATTATTGTTCCATGCCTCCTGATGTAAACCCTTCAAGGAAAGGTTTAAAGGAGACCATTTCATTCAGACCTGGCGGATCTGTCGCCTTCAAGGTATAAATCCATCGGAGTTCTAGCTGTAAGAGAGTTTTATTCCAGTCCCCTCCACGGGGACTGGGATGAACTCTGTCTAGAATCAAGAATTTTAATTTCGGAAATTTTCCTGCATGTACCAATCTAGTATGTCGTCCCAAAGGTAAATCTGGATTACAAACTTGCATGCTTTTGACATGTCTATTGGCCCTTTTGAAAAATGGCAGTTTAGTTTTGCCAACATAAAAACAGCCGCACCCACAGAGGAGTAAATAAACGACTCCGTGGGTGCGGCAGTTGGCAAAGTGTCTAGGAAAAAAGGTCTGACCATTGGGTAATGTAGGGTTTTTGGTGGTTAGCATGTATCTGCAATAATTGCAATTGCCGCAAATAAATGTGCCCTTGAGTTTACAGGGATCTTTATTTTTAAGAGTTTTAAATTCACTTTGAGTGAGCTTGTCCCTCAATGCTGGTACTTTTTTGAGGGTAAATTGAGGATGGTCTGGTACATGTTTGCCCACCGTGGGATCAAGGGTCAAGACATGCCAATATTTAGAGATAATATGTCTGATGTTTTTATGTTGTTCAGAGTATTTAGTGATAATTCTTAAGGTGTTGTCAGGTTCTTTTGGAGCCTTGGGGGCTAGTAAAGTCTTTCTATCACATGCAAGCGCTTTTTTGTATGCTTTTTTAAGAGTGGTTTTAGTATAGCCTCTCAAACGGAGTCTATCTCTAAGATCGTTTGCTGCAAGCTGAAAAGTTTGTAGGTCATTGCAATTACGCCTAATCCTGAGGTATTGACCAAAGGGGATCGAGCGAACAAGGGTGTCAGGGTGGAAGCTCGAGGCATGTAGGATGGTGTTCCCCGCAGTGGGCTTACGATGGAGACCACTGCGGAGAGCACCATCCGTGTCCCTGCGTACCTCCACATCCAAAAAGGTAATGTGATTTTCATGGAAGTTCATTGTAAACGTAAGGTTAAAGTCATTTTTGTTCATTCTAGATAAACAGTTCTGTAGTAAGTCAATTGAGCCTTGCCATAGCATGAAAACATCGTCAATATAGCGGACCCACATAATAATGTGGTCCGTATAGATGGATGTTGATTCATCATGCAAGAAGGCTTGTTCCCATTCCCCCAGGTACAAGTTGGCGTAGGATGGGGCACAGCATGTGCCCATCGCTACGCCCTGCACCTGGAGGAAATGGGAACCGTTGAA